>NW_015505415.1:300237-308492 GCF_001515645.1 Sinocyclocheilus grahami | reverse complement strand
AGAGAGTGTGTGTGAGTGTGTGTGTGTGTGTGTGTGAGAGAGAGAGAGTGTGTTGATCGAGAGGTTTTGGCCTCCTCTTCATCATGGCAACACAAGAATCAGCAGCGTCTGTGGAGAATCAGCCGATGAGGCGTCTGAGGATGCCGGGACGAGCGAATGGCCAGCAGTACTCATTTGGAACAGGTCCGTTAACATTGCACTCGAAGAAGGAGAACATGGGGAACCAGATGCGTGCGCGGCGGCTCTGCTGGTAGGCGCGAGTGTTGGCCAGCGTGTGGTAGTACAGGAAGAGTCTGGTGGTGATGTAGAAGGCGATGAAGACATCGATGGAGTAGTGCTCGTGTGCTGCCAGGATGAAGAAGATGCCGAACAGGTTGAGGACCCAGGAGAGCGTGTGGATGAAGTTCCAGCTGCGCGGCGTGTCTGCAGACGGAGAGGAGGATCTCAATCACCACAGCAATCAGTAGCTATTAGGGACCTACACTGGTCTCACGGTTCGGTTCGATTACGATTAACATGTCATTGATTCAGTTCAATACGATATCACAATGCACTGCATCCTCAATTTTCTATTTTACTTCACATGTATACAAGTTTGTCAATAAATACAAGAACTGAACCTGACATGGTTTCTCAAGTTAGTGGTATTACCCCCTGCATATTTTATTTGTGCGTTATGGTTTGTTAGGATAGGACAATATTTGGTCGAGATACAACTATTTGAATCTGGAAAAATCTGGAATCTGAGGGTGCAAAAAAATCTAAATATTGAAAAAAATCTCCTTTAAAGTTGTCCAAATGAAGCTCTTAGCAATGCATATTACTAATCAAAAATTAAGTTTTGAAATATTTGCGGCAGGAAATTTACAAAATATCTTCATGGATCTTTATAAAAGAAAAATCAATAATTGTGACCCATACAATGTATTGTTGGCTATTGCTACAAATATCCCCCAGCGACTTAACACTGCTTTTGTGCTCCAGGGACACATATCTGAGAAAAACTGTGTTTTTAATTAACTCAAAATTATATTGATTTATACTTTTTGGTATGAATGAAATAAACAATATGTTTAATCTACATTTTTCGAATTTTGTCTAGATCATACTTTATTTTAAAAATCACAAGAAAAAAATAAGAAATATTATACTAAATAAAACCGTAAAATATTAAACATTATGGCAATTATATGCATATATATAATTTTTTGCACACATATATTGTAGCCTAATGAGTATAAAATATTTGAGAAAATTAGTACATTTTTAATGAACTCAAATCATTTTTATCTATACTTTTTGATATTGAACAAACAATTCCGTATCTTCTTTCTAAAAAAGTATTGTACTTCATTCTAAAAATCACAAGAATAAAAAATAAGAAATATTACTGTAAATAAAACTGTCATGTGTTTAAACATTATGGTAACTGTGGTTGTTTTGGTTTTATTAAGTCGTTTAAAATAAAAATCATTTTAGTGCCGTATGAATTTTTTATCTCATTGGAGTAACCATTGAGAACATCTAGAATTACAAAATAATGTTAATAATAAAAAATTTGGGGGAAATGTGTAATGAAAACAATGTCATAATGAAAAAAAAAAAAACGTAATTATATATATATATATACACACACACACACACACAATGTCAAGGCAAAAAAATCTTAACAAATAAATACATAAATATATGAAAGATAATAATTAATTAAATGATAAATATTTAAAATTAAAATAAATAATCTTACAATAAACACAACAAAAATAAAACACTTAAAAAAGTTGTCGGGTGATCATTAAGCAACATCTGCAAACCGTGAACATGCATAAGTGTTGCAAAATTATTAAAATAGTCTTTTTTTTTTTAATTATTAAATCATATTAATAAAAATCTCAAGAGGAATAGAAGAAAATATTTTAGGACCAAAAAAAAGCTGTGATGAGCCATAGGAATGTTCACTGGAGAATGAAACGCTGGCTGTGATCTGCTTCTCAGTGAAGGACACACACAATGCAATCTGATCCTTATGCAGCCTCACTTTCAGAAGAGTCTTCATGTAGTTCACTAGGTTTTGGATCAGTGTGTGTGCGTGTGTGTGTGTGTGTGTGTGTGTGTGATGTCCATACCTTCCCAGTGCACTGCAGGTGTTGTCCCGGGACAGAGAGAGATGTCACAAACATAGTGATACAGCGCAGCATAAAGACCGTCCCCATGAGATTACACAACCGCCTCAACAGGATCGACCTGACAGAAACACAGGGACAAAAGCCTCTTTCATGACCTGACCTTTGACCTATGAGCTTCAGGTGAAGGGATGCTCCTCTGACATCATTCAAGACTATATTTATAATCAATACTAATATATATATATATATATATATATATAATATTATTCTACAGGAGAAAAATGTTTGTCTTCATAATCTTTCATTGAAATGTAATAACTTGCTTCACCTCTGAAATGACTTTCTACTGCGCTACTGTTGGAAATGTTTTATTTGGACAAGAAAAAACACACACCAAGTGATATTTATGCCGAAGAAGACAAATAATAATTTTAGGACTCCTGAAAATCGTCAAAGACGAGACGATTATGGAGTTTGCATCAAATTAAATTTACAAAAGTGAATTTGCATACACAGAAAGCATATTAAATGCAAGTGAAGCGTCCACTTTAATGTTTCAAATAAAATAAAATGTCAAAATATGGGTGAAATAATCATTCAGCGTAACAGATGTATTTATGTAAAAATGAAACAACACTTATTCTGACCTGAGTATATATATAAAAGAAAAATTTATCATACTAAATTGTATTATATTTTAACTGATTAAAAATGTCTTGCTAACAAATGTGCACAAAACGTGATGGTTTGAAGGACAGTGGCAAAGATTTTAAATGACTATTAATTCGTTTAGGGGGCCGTTTTTTAATGTCATCTAATGATTCTTGTTCTAAAGATGCCAGACAAGATTTTTTAGTTATATGAACTATTGTTACACTGAATTATATATTTTTTGTAAATCATGGTAAAAATGCATGATAGCCATTATTTTTGCCCAGAAAAAAATTATACAGGACACATTGTAATGTACAGAAAAAAAATTAAAGCCGTATTAAAATGTTTGTTCATTGTCTTGATGTCTCTATGCAGGATTTGAGTATTTTATGCAAAACAATTACATGGAACAGCTTTATAATTATATGCATACACTATATTATACATATGTGCATGTGTGTGTTTGTTACCTGTGTTTGTGAAGCAGCAGAACTAGCAGCCAAACAGAACAGAGGATCACGCCACAGGCCTCAGCCATCGCAAAAGCCCAGGGGATTCTGGGTACACTGGAGGGAGAAGAGAACCAGGCGAAAGGTTAAAAAAAGAGCAAAACATAATCCTCCTCCAAACAGATGGTGATAATGATGTTATTTTGTGTTTTCGTGCTCATCTTCAGCTGTGAACTCTAACGATGTCCTGTGGTGCGTGATGGAGAAAGTCATCATCAACAGCAAACCTCAAAGCTTACAGATATCTAAAGGGTGCAACTCATCATCAGAGCGGTTTAGTTTCATTTATGCTGCCAGAAACCTCAAAGAAATTATGTCTAATGAGTTTTAGTCTTTTAGTCCGGGGTGTTAGGCTCAACTCAAATCTGGCATCTTTATATATCTATTGATGATTTTCATCTCGACATTGATGTATTTTGTCTGAAATGGCTTAAAAATGTGATTTTAATGCAATTAGAGCAAGCATTCCCAAACCTAAAATATTCACTTGTAGTCGCACCTGAAATTTTAAGATAAATTTTAAAAACTTTAAAAAGGTATTAAAATTTAAAAAATCTAAAAAGATATTTAAAAGTTAATCATCTAACGGTACTTTCACATATATGCAGTTCTCTAATGACAGTTAATGGTCACGACATGCAGATAAGCAAAAACATTTTTTATTATTTTGATTTTATTTTTTTAAATGTTATTTATTTATTTATTTAGTCATTTAGCAGACACTTTTATTTAAAGCGACTTACAAATGAGGACAACAAAAGCAGTCAAAACTAACAAAAGAGAAAAAATAATTATTTAAATGTTAAATGTGAATGTTTTAATTAATTATTAGCTTTTCATCCACTCACCAACCCCAGTTTGGGAAACCCTGAATTAGAAAAAACACATTTACGTTCAAGTAGAACTTAAATAATGTTTAAGCCACATTAAAGCAGCTTCCAAAGCAGAATCCTAATGGAAACGTGAAACTATCAGTGAATGATCTGATCTGGGCAGCGTTTCCAGAAGCATCGTGAGCTGATCGTACAGAACAGTGGTGCAAATTGACTTATGACTCTTTTGGGAAACACAGCCTTGAATCTCATGCATGTTATACAAATAGTGCTTGTCGTGTGAAGCACAAAACCTCGACAATATTGGAGAAAGCATTCATAATTCATTAGCAATTATTATTGTTTTATCAAGACCAAGTGCATTTTTCTTATTTCAAGATGGAAGATTATGTTTTGCGATGCATTTAGAGATTAAAGAAAGCGAAATAATTATTTAGCCTGCCTTTTAAAACACGCTTTGCATTAGAAAATTGCCTATAATGTCTTAAATTGGTGCAGTTCACAACCATCTGATGCACATTGCTCACAAAAAATGGAAAATGCTAGCTTAAATCACTAACTGCTAGCTGACTTTACGCAACTTTTGGAAAATGTGATCTTTCAGTCAGTAAAGAAATTAATACTGTAATTCAGCAAGGATGCATTAAAATCACTCATCTTCATATTCTGCGTGTCAGTTCAAAGCAGTGACAGAAATTAATCTTTTCCAATAAGTTTAAATTGATTTTTACCTTTATAAAGCCATTTTTTCTAAAAGTGTGCATCATCGTTTGAGTCAAATTCTTAGATTTAATCAGTCAGTTAGAATAATAAGACATTTGGTCTGTTACCAAGCAAATGAAATCAGTAGCAACAAAATTCATCTTTGCAATGCAGAGGAAACACAGAAGCTGCATCTGAAGTGGCATTTCGATGTTTACACACTGTTTAATGCAGCGCAGAGGGACATGGAATGATTTAACCTGCGGTTACAAATGCATAAATAATGTTTTGATATTTTAAACATAAAACGGTGAATACTGATATATGAAAAGATACTTTAAATGTGAAATTAAAACCAGTAGGTGGCAGCAAGTCACTGTTAATAAGTGAGTCATTGCGATTGAACCGAATCATTGAAACGGTTGATTCATTCAGAAACAAAACACCGTCATGTTGCTCAGAGACGCAAAACAGTGCTGCGGCTTTGTATGGAATTATTTTTGTTGGCGAAATCAAAAACAGGCAATGTGGTGTACAAAACGTACATCTCTTAATATTAACTTCTTGTTTATTAAACTGTTGTATAAAATCAAGATCACATTTGTAATCATGCTGATCTTTGGAGGAAACAAACGGCACTTTTCGTGTGACATTACACTGTTAATAAGTGAGTCATTGCGATTGAACCGAATCATTTAAACGGTTGATTCATTCAGAAACAAAACACCGTCATGTTGCTCAGAGACGCAAAACAGTGCTGCGGCTTTGTATGGAATTATTTTTGTTGGCGAAATCAAAAACAGGCAATGTGGTGTACAAAACGTACATCTCTTAATATTAACTTCTTGTTTATTAAACTGTTGTATAAAATCAAGATCACATTTGTAATCATGCTGATCTTTGGAGGAAACAAACGGCACTTTTCGTGTGACATTAACTACATGAAATTATATAAATATATACATTTTCTGCCCCCGTATCTTGAATTTTATGATCGTTCTAAATGCATTTTCACAGACTGAATCATGCAGTGAAAGAACGCACTCTAAATGCGTAATAAAAAGTAAAAATCGTTAAAACAACAATTACGATATTAATCGTAGACGATATATATCGCACACCCCCACAGTAAAGACATTTATAATGTTACAAAAGATTTCTATTTCAAATAAACGCTGTTATTTTGAACTTTCTGTTCATCTGTGAATCCTGAAAAATAAAAAGTATCACGGTTTCCACAAAAATATTGTGCAGCACAACTGTTTTCAACATTGGTAATAATCAGAAATGTTTGTTGAGCAGCAATTTAGCATATTATACTGATTTCTGAAGATCATGTGACACTGAAGACTGGAGTAATGATGCTGAAAATACAGCTTTGATTAAATTACAGTTTATCAGATATTCACATAGAAAACAGCTCATTCAAATTGAAATAAGATTTCACAATATTACTGTATTTTTTGATCAGATCACCTCAGCAAAGGCTCACCTGTCCAGGAAGATGTCAGGCAGCGGCGGGTACGTCCTCATGTCTGGCACTCGCTCGTGGACGATCACCATGACGAAGGACGTGAAGCCGAAGACAAAGACCACGTAGACGGAGCTGATGATGGTCTTCCAGTACTCGGGGTCCAGTCTCCGCGGCTGCTGCTTGTTGTACTGATGATACTGATCGCTGCTCAACGTGTCCAACACGGCATCGCAATCCCGCGCAGACTCACCGTTACACAGCCAGTCCACTCCACCTGAACAACGCCAAACACACACACTACAGCTCAATCAGACATTACTCTGCATAGTAAACAGAAAACAAGAGATGTAAATGACCTTTAATGACGTAAAGCTGAACGGAGCACTCTTGCAATCGTCACTGGTGTAACTTTATCTTGTTTTTACAGCTAGAGTTTTATTCAATCCCATCGGAATTAATTTATTTACTACTTATTTTACTCAAATTGAGAATGAGCTTTTTAAATACCATAAAAGTAGTTCTTATATGGCTTCAGAAGGCTTATATAGTGCATAAATAATATGGACTGCTTTTCATAATACCTTTATAGTATTTTGTTGTGTCTTTTGACATTTTTAGCACTAATGGTTCAATTATTGTGCTGTACTTTAGCTGTTTGTATAGTAAAGCACTTGAAAGTCCACTTAAAGTCATTCTATTTTATGTAAATGCTGTCTAAAAACAAATGGGCAATTTTACAACCAGTCCACTCCACCTGAACAACATGAAATACACAAACTATATCTGTATCTGACTTTGCTTTGCATATTTTAAACAAATAAGCACGTAAATAGTAAACAAGATACATGTATGTCAGAAATAAAGTAAACTGCTGCACTACTGAAATCGTCACTGTGGTGTCATTTTATCAACCAAATTTATCTGGTTTTACAGCTAAAATTGCTGATATTTTCTTGAATCCTATCAATTTATTTTAGGGATGTAACGATTCACTCAACTCACAATGTGACATGAGTCATGATACAGACTTCACGATACCATTTTCTCACATTTTTTTTAAGAAAATAAGATTTAAGACAAATTACAAATAAAAAGGTGTCCTTTTATTATTTCCCAGACAAAATGCTGCACATTTCTTTGTGAAATTGAAATACGTCAAATAACAAAATTGACATTTTTAAATGGCAAATCAAATAACTAAATGAGGCAAATAAAATAAATCTCTTCATAAACAAACTAAGGCTTTGCCTGAGCTCTTTCCATTTAATGCAACCACTGCATTTGAATCACGATCCTAACAAAGATGCTGCAAACATGCAGCATGAGCAGTTTTTGATTTAAATTAGTAGCATAATTTCGAAATTTGAAGGAAAAACAGAATGTCTGACTTTAGTTTTGTGAAACCACACTACATAAAACATCTGCACGAAACAAAAACAGCAGACGGTCTCATTGAGACATATATTCACTCTCTGCCAGCAGGTGGCACTTATGGAGCAGCAGCTGCGCTTATAAACACTACTTTAATTAGCATAATACAGTGGCAAAATGAACAGAAAATACCATCAGTTCCCCTCAGAGACACATTCACTCAAACCCCTAACCCCCCATAGTCTCGTGATTCATTTAGCATCTCACTCGACTTGAATCGTCACATATGTTTATCGATTTTCAGCTCGGGGTGCATCATTACATCTCTAGTGTTTAGAGCCCTGCACGGGCCTCACATATAGGCCCTAGCCCGGCTCTGGACCGAGATGCTCAGGCCCTTGTCCGACAACTCTTCAGAATTCTTGGCCCCAGTCCGACCTGAGCCAGTCTTTTTTTCCCCTTCTCCCAAAACAGCTTACTACTGTTTCAGCTATTAAAATAGTTCAGTTTTGTATGTAATGGTAAAGTGATTATATTTAGTTTAGTTTTTTTATTAAGTTAATTTAGAAAAGCTTTTTTTTTTTTT
>NW_015505415.1:284021-300142 GCF_001515645.1 Sinocyclocheilus grahami | reverse complement strand
CACACACACACACACACTCTCTCTCTCTCTCTCTCCCACACACACACACACACACACACACGACACATAGCGCACATTTATATAGGTTAAACATTTAAACTAACATTGTGATATGACATTGTAAGAATAAATAAGCTGTCCATTGATGTATGGTTTGTTAGGATAGGACAATATTTGGCCGATACAACTATTTGAAAATCTGGAATCTGAGGGTGCAAAAAAAAATCTAAATATTGAGAAAATCGCCTTTAAAGTTGTTCAAATGAAACTCTTAGCAATGCATATTACTAATCAAATAATAAGTTTTGATATATTTACAGTAGGAAATTTACAAAATATCTTCATGGAACATGATCTTTACTTAATGTTCTAATGATTTTTGGCATAAAAGAAAAATCAATCATTTTGGCCCATGTAATGGGCAAGTTTTTTTGGCTATTACTAAAAATATACCCAAGCTACTTAAGGCTGGTTTTGTGGTCCAGGGTTGCCTATGTGTGCTCTGTGCGTATATGGGCACAATAAAAGGAGAGAAGCTAAATGAGCCCAAGCCCGAACTGTAAAAAAAAAAATGGCCCGAGCCCGGCCCGAATGGATTCAGTGTGTCGGGCCCCACTTGCAGACCTCTACAAGTGTTAAGCTCAAGTCCTGCTCTCTAATGTAAATGCTGTTAAAAACCGCGATTACACAAACCTGTGCTGCTCTGAGGCGAGTGTCCGTCGTAGGACAGACCGAGCTCCTCTAACACGTCGGCGTTCTGCTTCTGCAGCTTCCTGAGAGAAACCATCAGCCGTTTAATGTCTCCCAGGACCTTGAGCTCCAGCGGAGGAGAGCGCAGGTCGTACTCGCTCAGCGTCAGCAGGCTGGTTCCGTCCAGACGGTGTTTGTTACACAGCAGGTCCACGTAATCGCAGAAGCCCTCTTCACGCAGCCAGCGGCCCACGTGCTTCGGGGTCCAGTGACATACGTTACCGGCCATCTCTCGCTCGCGTATCCTCTCACAGGAACTGAAGACAGAAAACAGAAACATGACGACTATGATATCTAAAAGGCACTAGGGACAACTTTTGTGTGAAAGATGTCCTTGCACATCACATCCGGATGTAAACAAGCACATCTGCTGATACTCCAGTAAAACAGGCCACATTCACAGCATAGGATCTCAAGATTGTGCACTACTAGGGATTTGAAGCACTGAATCCCAGCTGTGCTGCTTGGATTGAGCTTCGATTTCTGACTCGTTCATTAAGGATTAGTCTGAGTAAGCAGTATCTGTTAGACGTGAAAAACTGCCTCTTAAATGCACAAGATGAAAATCAAATCACAAAATGCAGCCACAAATGCCAATTGCTGGCAAAAACATGATATTATTTATATATTAGCTTTGAAAGCTTTGAAAAACCTGCTGTTTATTAGGATCGGATCATATTACTGACTTGATGTCTGAAGCTTGTTTGGCCAAAAACAAGTCATTTCATTCATCTTGTTAGTTTATGCCGAGTAAAAATAAAATTGAACACCTCCACATTTACAATCTTTGATCATATTCCCAATTAGGAAATAGTTATAATGCAGCCTGAGATAAATTATGATGTGTGTCGCTACTGTGTCATCTGGTCCAAGTCATTTTGTTCATTTTTCACGTGAACAATTTCATGAAGACCAGACTTTGCATTGACAAATTACAGGCCAATTACGTAGTATGGAAGAAAAATGTAATTGCTCATAACTGCAAAAAAAATAAAAAATAAATACATATAATTTAAAATGACATTTGGCAAAGCAGTGATTCTCAGGGTGGCTATCAAGACTTAAAATGATTTAATATAAGACAGACAAGCATTAAAATAAGATATTTCTTATTTGAATTCACCCAATTAATACATGTTTTGTCTCTGAATAAACAGTATATAACCATTATTCCTACAGTCTTGGAAAAACTTTGATATATGAGGTAGTTTCATTTTAAAAGTGTGATTTCACTTTTATGTCATGTACATTAATACAATCTTAAAATGACAACACTGTCAAAAAAAAATTACTTTAACCTAAAAACCGAAGTTCAGTGGCTTCCTTAAATTTTCAAGTAATCAAATTGGCTGAACAAGTCATTTCAACTTATTAAATTGACTTAAAAAGTTGAGTTGAATCTCATATTACAAAAAAAGCTGAAATTGGTTAATTATTTTAATAAATTTTTTCATTAAAGAAATAATAAAGAAAATCAAATGTGAATTATGTGATCACAATTCTTTTTACAGTGTTAAGGGTATTTCTTTTTATGCCAATTTCTATTTTTTTTCTCTCTTCAAACAGGTAGAGATTGTGAGTAAAAATATTTGTACTCATTTGCCCAGTAAATCAGGGATGACTGGAAAAGTTATGCAAATTCATTGCTTTAAAAGAATCCAGAAAAACTCTTAAAACTTCAAGAATCCTGAAACTTAATGGTCAGAAACTACGAGTGTCGGCCTTCAAATATTGTTGTGGACAACAAGAGTCAAAAACAACAGAAAGAGTAAGTTTTGAATACGTCTTGTTCTGCTCTGAATCTGGGTTCATTAGCTCTCAGAAAACACTTAGCGTGTCTGTCTTTTCCCTCTGAACGTCTGATAACTTTTCTCCGAAGCGACAGATCCTTAATGCTTAGAAACACAACCACATTTACACAAACCTTCAGAAAGCACCCGGTCATGTAACACTTCATTTTAACACACCACAGGAACAGAAGCAAGTCTTTTTTTGCTGATGTCTCACTCACAGACGAAACACAGAGACGTTTCCAAAAAGACGCTAAAATACAGCATTTAACATGCAATACAGTGACAAGATGATACGAGATGCGTGTGAAATCACGTCTGAACATGTGCATGTCTGTATCAGACTTTGCATATTTTAAACAAATAATTAAGTAAATAGTAAACACATTTAAATGTCAGAAAATGACCTTCACTGAGTTGTAGTCACTGGCTGCACTATTGCAGTTGTCACTGGTGTTATTTTATCAACCAAATTCAATTCAAGGAATTTAGAAAAGTACCATAAAAGTAGATCATATAAATTGTGTTCATGTATGGCTCCAGGAAAATAGTGCATAAAAAAAGTTAACTGCGACTTTTTTCCTCATTATTTTGACTTTTTTTCTCATTATTTTGAGATAAATTCCCTCATAATTCTGAATTTTTATCTAACAATTTTGCAAGTTTATTACTTGCATATTACTTGTGAGATATACACCCGAAATTATGAGAACAAAAGTCTGAATTGCGAGATATAAACTTGCAATAGCAAGAAAATAAGTCAGAATTGTGAGATAAAAAGTTACAATTAAATTTTTTATTTTGAGGGTGAAACAAAAATTGTAAAATGTAAACTCAAAATTGTGAGCAAAAAAAGCCATAATTCTGAGTTTATATCTCGCAATTCTGAATAAAAGTGTGAATTGAGATAAAAACTTGGAATTTAGTTTTTTTTTCTCCATTGCGGAAACAGGCTGATTATAAATGATAAAAGTCTAATTATAAAGGATCCTAGTTAAGACTAATTAATCAAGCTAGTCATTCACTCAAACCTAGTCGATTTTTTAAATATATACTTTTGCACATCAACATAATCACAGTTGTGGCCACGCCCATCGATAGCCACGCCCTCCCGCAGCAAGGCGAAATAACTCATAGTTCTTTCAGTGATTTAATATTGACTGAAAAATTACACAAGTATGAAAACAGCAACTTTTCCTGATAACAGCGAAAAGAACTTAAAATGTTCAGTCATTTTTGATCGTTAGGGTTATGGTTCTAAATGTTGTACGACTCGTCAGCATTTTAGCTCGCATTCTCCGGTGATTTATTAAAGGGCATACTGACATGATTTTAAAATGCATTTTACTTCATATTTTTTCTTAACTCTGCATTTGTAACGTAATTTTATTGACATTAGTAACTGTAATCAAATTACATAAAATTAAAATGCAATGCAATTACGTTACTGTTACGGTGTAATGCGTGCAATGTTACTGTTACTGTGTAACGTGTGCAACGTTACGTTACGGTGTAACGTTACTGTTACTGTGTAACGCGGGCAACGTTACTGTTACTGTGTAACACGTGCAACGTTACTGTTACTGTGTAACGCCTGCAACGTTACTGTTACTGTGTAACGTTACTGTTACGGTGTAATGCGTGCAATGTTACTGTTACTGTGTAATGCGTGCAATGTTACTGTGTAACGCGTGCAATGTTACGGTTACTGTGTACCGTTACTGTTACTGTGTAATGCGTGCAATGATACTGTTACTGTGTAACGTTACTGTTACTGTGTAACGTGTGCAACGTTACGGTTATGGTGTAACGTTACTGTTACTGTGTAACGCGGGCAACGTTACTGTTACTGTGTAACGCGTGCAACGTTACTGTTACTGTGTAACGCATGCAACGTTACTGTTACCGTGTAACGTTACTGTTACGGTGTAATGCGTGCAATGTTACTGTTACTGTGTAATGCGTGCAATGATACTGTTACTGTGTAACGTTACTGTTACTGTGTAACGTGTGCAACGTTACGGTTATGGTGTAACGTTACTGTTACTGTGTAACGCGGGCAACGTTGCTGTTACTGTGTAACGCGGGCAACGTTACTGTTACTGTGTAACGCGTGCAACGTTACTGTTACTGTGTAACGCATGCAACGTTACTGTTACCGTGTAACGTTACTGTTACGGTGTAATGCGTGCAATGTTACTGTTACTGTGTAACGTGTGCAACGTTACGGTCTGTAATGTATGTCTGTGATGCGCAGTAACGCGGGCAAACGGTACTGTTACTGTGTAACGCGGGCAACGTTATTGTTACTGTGTAACGTTACTGTTACTGTGTAATGCGTTACACCCAACTCTGCTTATCAGACACAAGAAAACAACAGTAAAGTAATATGAGCCTGTTAGTGAAGCACCCTTAGGTATAATTATATCTCTCAGCTCTTTACACTGCGGACTTTAATCAATACCCGATACAGAGAAGCTTGTTGATAAGGAAAAGGACCAGCTACCTGCCAAACAGGAACGATTACACCCTTTCAACACTCAAAACCTAGTGAGCTGCCTACCTAGAAAGCATTTGATACAAAATGTTGTTTAACCAGGTTAAATTAGCTGTTACTGTGTAACGCGGGCAACGTTACTGTTACTGTGCAACGCGTGCAACGTTACTGTTACTGTGTAACGCATGCAACGTTACTGTTACTGTGTAGCGTGTTACTGTGTAACGCGTGCAACGCTACTGTTACTGTGTAACACGTGCAACGTTATTGTTACTGTGTAATGTTACTGTTACTGTGTAATGCGTTACACCCAACTCTGCTTATCAGACACAAGAAAACAACAGTAAAGTAATATGAGCCTGTTAGTGAAGCACCCTTAGGTATAATTATATCTCTCAGCTCTTTACACTGCGGACTTTAATCAATACCCGATACAGAGAAGCTTGTTGATAAGGAAAAGGACCAGCTACCTGCCAAACAGGAACGATTACACCCTTTCAACACTCAAAACCTAGTGAGCTGCCTACCTAGAAAGCATTTGATACAAAATGTTGTTTAACCAGGTTAAATTAACTAGATTTTTCCGAGGAAAAAAATATTTTAAAACAGTTGTGTTTTTTTTTATAACCGAAACTGACCCAGATTATTAAATGAGGGTCTGCGTGCGGCTTATAATCATAACACAAAATGTTAAATATGACCAAATGACATAAATATATGCAAATGAACAGACACTAAATGACTAACATTTCTCCTTCCCACTCATAAACCTATCACAGCGATAAAAAATTTGAATAAAACAAAGAATGGACTTGAAAATGGATTCATACGCCAATTTCAATTCATCACTGTCATTAGTGTGATTTTGTTCAGATGCATGAGAGTGTGTTAGCATGCTAGCGGTTAGCCTGCTGCGCTTCACTTACGTTAATCGCTCCGAATCGCGATGCATCTCCTGAAAGTCACTCCGTCGCGGCATCCGTGGTAACTCATCGCGTCCTGACCCGGCTGCACGAGCACAGCTGAGAAAGAGCGTGTTTCAGTGTAAACACTGCAGGTGAGGTCACTTCCGCTGCCGCGCGCACAGCGACACCCGCTGGTCAGCAGGGGAATTACACCCTCGCTGCTGGGTTTCTAATGAGTTTCATGTTTGAAGTCATGGCTTTGCAACATTATTAGTCAGCTGAACCCCTTTGACTTTGATTAATTAGTTTAATTAACTGTAATCATTTCTTTAAAGCACCTTTTTCTGAAGTAAATGTGGTTGCTGTTCATGCAAACTTCTGGGTGAACACTAGTGCAATGCTTGCCTAAATGTTAATTTTAGAAGACCAGCTGCAGCTGCTTCTGTCACTTCAGATAAATGTATCAGCTCAAACTGGACAGCAGCAGACATGAGATGCACATCTAACCAGAGACACGCAGTAGATGTGGAAGCTGTAGCCGTGGTCAGATCAGACACAGAGATCCACGAGTCTGTCTGTCTGATGGATGGCATCCGTGAAACTGCTCCGTCAAGGAACTGGAGAAAAAGAGGAGCAGAAAGCATGTGGATGAAGAGTGGCCCAACCTTTACCTGGCTGCTGCTATGTGAGTCACAGCGTTATAAACACTTTCATTACTTGAAATAAAGTTAAACAAACAAAAAAAATGGTATTTCTCATTTTCATTTTGGTGTACTAAAATAACTACAACTGAAATAAAAATGAATAAAAACTAGCCTATATAGCAAAATATTAGTGTTCGTACTGGGATACTATTATATACATTTTATTGAGATCTTAATAGTTTTTGTTATTTTGCATTAATTTTATTTTAATTAAAGTTTGTCATTTTGTGTTTTTTATTTTTTTCTTAGGTGTAAACTATTAGTCATTAAAAAAGTGAACTAATAAAATGCTAAAAACACAACAAAATTACTAAAACTTTAATTTAAATTAAAATGGAAAATACAAAAACTAATTCTCTCTCTCTCTCTCTATATATATATATATATATATATATACACACACTCTACCGGTCAAAGGTGATCAAAAATACAGGGAAAAATATAATATTGTGAAAATATTATGATGTAAAATAAAATTTTTCTATTTTAATATACATTAAACTGTAATGTATGTCTGTGATGCGCAGCTGTATTTTCAGCATCATTCCTCCAGTCTTCAGTGTCACATGATCTTCAGAAATCAGTATAATATGCTGCTTTATTATCAGAGCTGAAACTGTTGCTGCTTAATATTTTTTTGGAAGCTGTGATACTTTTTTCAGGATTCTTTGATGAATAAAAAGTTAAAAAGAAGAGCATTTATTTAAAATAGAAATCTTTTCTAACAATATACACTACCGTTCAAAAGTTTGGGGTCGGTACATTTATATTCTTTCTTCTTTTGAAAGAAATGAAAACTTTTATTCAGCAAGGATGTGTTAGATTGTTAAGAAGCGATAGCAAAGATTTATATTGTTAGAAAGATTTATGTTTTGAATAAATGCTGCTTTTTAACTTTTTATTCATCAAAGAATCCTGAAAAGTATCGCAGTTTCCCAAAAAATATTTGTCAGCACAACATTAATAATTCTAATAATAAATCAGCATATTATACTGATTTCTGAAGATCATGTGACACTTTATACTGGAGTAATGATGCTGGAAATACAGCTGCGCATCACAGAAATAAATTATATTTTAAAGGACATTAAAATGGAAACCATTATTTTATATTATAATAACATTTTGCAAGATTATGTTTTTTTTCAGTATTTTTGATCAAATAAATGCAGCTTTGATGAGCAGAAGACACTTCTTTAAAAAACATTACAAGTCTTACTGACCCCAAACTTTTGAACAGTATATATATACATGAATAAAAAAAACAGATACTAATTTACATGCAAACATACTACATACAAGTCTTATTGTAGTATCAATATTATTGTATAGTTTTTATTAATATTTTAAGTGTTTATTTTTCATTTAATTTTAGTCATTTTGTTGTGTGTTTTGTAATTTTTCTATACACAATTTTTAATAAGTTATATTAGTACATCAAGTTCAAGTAAATGTAAAATGATTTCTTTCCGTTTTAGTTGACTATGATTTCTCCTTCATAATCATACACTACATTAATCTCTCAGCAGCATTATTTAAACCAAAGTCAGGCCAGATACTTATTTTCTAGATGAGTTTGATTTTATGGGCATCATATAAAGCTCTGCGTGCTCTGGGGCCTGTATATATTTCTGATCTGCAGGTCTGTGGCCAGTGATGGGTTCAGTGTGTGGAAGCTGGGCATCACTCGTGTCCCGAACGCCGCTCATGGAAAGCTGCACTGCCACGAGTGTTCCGGCTCAACACTCGATTATTACAGAGTCCCAGCCGATGATTCGCCATTCGCATCGGTCTCTGGTTCTGGCTCATCTCATGATACACCAGCATCTTTCTCTACTGGAGGCTATCAAAGCGGTCAAACCGCACCGCTGGCTCTTCCCAAACCGCTGCGGGCTCTGGATGTGACTCCACACCGTACGGAACACAACACACTGTACATAAACACCAACAACATTCCAGCATCACCAGCCTGTGTGAGACTGTCTTTAATAAAGCGGTTTTACAGCACTGCCAGAAGAACCTTTTCAGTGAACAGTTCTTAAAAGAACCATTTTTTTTAGTGTGAACATTTTTCCACTAAAGATTTACCTTTTGTTCCATGGATGTTAAAGGTTCTTTATGGAACCATCAATGACAATAAAGTGTACGGGAGAGGTTCGCACACCTCAAGTCTCATGTTTTAGAAGTAAAATGTAATAAATGACTTAATAATTTTACAGCTAACTTTAGGTATTCAATTACTTGGTAAAAATTTAGATAATTCTGAGATTTATTGTGTATATAATAATAATCTTTACTGTAAAATGTGCTTTAACTAATACTTTTATATAGTGAAAAATAAAAGTCCCTGCATGTTCCATTATTTGTTTTAGTTTTTTTTATTTAAAAAAATAGTTTGTTTAATTTAATATTTGGGGTATTGGGGTGATTTGTTATATTTGCCCACAAGTTATTTATTTATTAATCTTTATAATATATTTTAAATCTTTATATTTCTGATGTTTTAAATT
Organism: Sinocyclocheilus grahami; assembly: GCF_001515645.1. Taxonomy (NCBI): domain Eukaryota; kingdom Metazoa; phylum Chordata; class Actinopteri; order Cypriniformes; family Cyprinidae; genus Sinocyclocheilus; species Sinocyclocheilus grahami. The sequence goes on along the minus strand of NW_015505415.1, from coordinate 290,986 downwards.
GTCACTATATTCACTAAAAAAGAAAATTGTCATTCTCGCTTCATGTCTTTCCAAACCTTTTTAATTGTGTGTGTGTTTAGTTCTGTACATTACAGTGTTTTACTACATTTGCCCACAGCTGTTTGTTTTTATTTATGTATTCATTCATTCATTTTTTTTTTAACTGGCTTAAATGAAAATCTTTAGAATAACATTTTGAATATTTCAAAGTTTCACTATACTCACTAATTCATTAATAATTCACCGGGAAAAATAAGAAAATTCAGAAACCTGTGTAAAATCTTTTCTTTTTATTATTATTAAGTTTTGTATATTGGGGTGTTTTGTTATATTTGCCTGCAGCTATGTATTTATTTTTTTTGTTTACTGCCATTACCAACATTTTTAGAATAATATTTTGAATATTTCAAAATTTCACTCAATAATTCTTCCAAAAAAGACAATTCTGTCATTTACTCAACCCTCGTGTCATTTTATCTGTGGAAAACAAGAGAATCTTCATTTCTGTAAATCTTTATGCTACCCATATGCTTAAAATAACAGTTTTTATTGTTTGGTAATCTCCAAAAAGATCTTGTACGGAGCAGAGCTGCATGATTTCCAACGCACCAGTTTCTGAATCGGAATGCAGATGTGAAAAAGAAGATTATCAGTGAATAATGACCACATTTTTTTAAAATGCCGTTTTGGAGCATTAGAAAACCTAACAGAAAAGGTATACAGATCAGATCTGTCTGTTTGCAGTGCATTCGTGGAGTGTGTGAGTGTGTGTACATCATGTCTCCGTCAGTAAGACTATCTGCTCACTGAAGCACTAAACTGGGTAACAGCTGTTGTGTGGGATCAGTGCGAGAGCCACGAGTCAGGAGCACCGGATCATTATAAACACACTCTCTTCATCTTTTGGCGGGTAATTCAGGAAAGAAGCGATGGCCCGTAAATATAGCAGCAAAGAGTATCTGTCAGTCAAGGACCTTGAGAAAGTTTTGGACTCGTGTAAGTTAAACTTGCACCAAATCGATGAGGTCTGGCCAAACCTGTATATCGGCAACGTGTGAGTATACAAGCTGCTTGACTGTTGGCTCTGACAGCTAGAAGTCATATTTATACTGTTTTGGCTTTTTAAAGCAGACCTCACAACACTGAGATCAACAGACCACTTTAAACTATACGTTCACAAAACATTTTACTTCCATAAACTGACGCATTACCAAGTGAAATAGAATTTTCAACAAGACTAAATAAGGCAAAAGATTTTATCCATAAGCAATTGATTGGATGGTGAAAACCTGACGCTTTAAACTAGAATCAGGGTTGTTATAGTTAACTAAAACTAAAACGTTAACTGAAATAAATTTAAATATTTAAAAATGATATATTTATTTTTATAAAATTAAATATATTTTTAATCATTTTAAATTATTTCTTTATGAACTTATTTTTTATTTCTTGATTTATTTTTTAAATAATGACTAAATTAAATAAATAAATGAAATTATTTTATTTGAGCAAGTTGCCAAGTATTTCTCATTTTTCTGTAGTTTAACTTCAAGTAGTGAAATAACTAAAACTAAACTAAAATTTTAAACTTAAAATTAACAAAACATATATATATATATACATATTTTTTTTAAAACTAATAAAAATTACAAAAGCACATACATACGCACACACACACACAAATACAATTTAACTAAAATTAAAAATAATAAAAATAAAATCTTATTCATATTATTTCAAATCATACTAAAATAACTTGACTAGAATGGAGGTGACATTTGGGTGAACTCTTCCTTAAAGAAAGCAAACCTGGTCAATTGTGACTTTGATATGTGACCATACAGGTTTTAATCTCCTGTCATTTCTAATCATCTTCTGATGATGTATTTATCATTTTCCCGTCAGAGGAATAGCGCAGAACCGAAGCGCCCTGCAGAAACTTGGCATCACTCACATTCTGAACGCCGCTCACACCAAGAGAGGAAGCATCGGGGACCAGAACTACTACGGCACTAGTTTTGTGTACTGCGGGATCCCCGCTGAGGACTCCACACACTTCGATTTGGACGTTTACTTCAAACCGGCAGCAGAATTCATTCATAAAGCTCTCAACACTCCTGATGGTAAGAAGAAATCACTAGTAGAAGTAAAACAGCTTGTGCACTACAGTCTTGACCCTAATGACTTTCTGAGCATGCTCCTGGACTTACTGTGTATGATTAATCAGTGCATGATATTAAAAATAAAAAGTCTACATAATCTTCCATAAAAATGTAATTGCTCTGCCTCTGTAAAGACTTTTATTTTCAGGTGACGTGGTGTAGGTCATATGTGTTAACCAATAGCCAAATAGCAATTTAAGCACTCTAAATTCGGCAATCATACAGTATCAAATAATTATACAAAAAATTATTTTTTTTGTATTTATTTCGTTTTTTGGAATACGTGGAGATTCTCTGGAGGATGAACTTAAACTTCAGCCTCTACATTCAGGTCAGAAATTCTGATAAGAAAAGTTTAAGGAGAAAATCAAGTCTTGTCCTACATTTTGTCAGCGTTGAATGTTTCACTCGCAATACATTACTGAAATAAAATGGGTTGCAAATGCTTTTTTATTGGTTGCAAAAAGTAGTTTTGTGTTGTTTTCTAGTGAAAATATCAAGACATGTTAATTCAAGATAAATTTGCACTTTACGCACTACTATTCATAAGTTTAGAGGTCAGACATTTTTTTTTCTTTAAAGACATTTATACTTTTATACAACAAGGATGCATTAAATTGATCGAAAGTGACAGTAAAGACATTTATAATGTTACAAAAGATTTCTATTTCAAATAAATGCTGTTCTTTTGAACTTTCTATTCATCCTGAAAAATAAAATGTATCAGTTTGCATAAAAATATTGAGCAAGACACAACAGTTTTCAACATTGATAATAATCAGAAATGTATCTTGAGCAGCAGATCAGCATATTATACTGATTTCTGAAGATCACGTGACACTGAAGACTGCAGTAATGATGCTGAATATTCAGCTTTGATCGCAGAAATAAATTATACTTTAACAGATATTCACATAGAAAACAGCAGTTTTGAATTGTAATAATATTTCACAATTTTTACTCTCAATTAAACGCAGCCTTCTTTCAAAAAAAGCGTTACAGCATGAGGCTGAAGAGTTTTACTCACTGAAGGTCGTGTTGCTGGACTCGAGGTGCGTCTCGTCTGCAGTGTCTGTAGACTCAATTAAACGCAGCCTTCTTTCAAAAAAAGCATTACAGCATGAGGCTGAAGAGTTTTACTCACTGAAGGTCGTGTTGCTGGACTCGAGGTGCGTCTCGTCTGCAGTGTCTGTAGAAACAGCTGTATTAATAGCAGTGAGCTCAAGGCCATCAAATGAATCATTGCAATGAATTGTGGGTGTTATTTTTACCAGCAAGGAACTGGCAAGAATGAGAGGCTTCTGTCACGTCTTCTATTAAAACCATAAAGTCTGTTTGTAACCAGATCTTCCACCTTAGGAAAAGTTCTGGTGCACTGCATCATGGGAATGAGCCGCTCCTCGTCGCTGGTGCTGGCGTACCTGATGCTCTATCACGACTTGCCTTTGCACGCGGCCATACGGCGCATCATCCAGAAACGAGCCATCTATCCCAACAGGAACTTCCTGGCTCTGCTGCTGGACCTGGACCTGCAGAGGAAGAAGAAGCACAGACGATGTGTCCTGCTGTGAGCAAACAACTACAGGCGTTTGTAACCAGATCTTTGCCTTCCACCTTAGGAAAAGTTCTGGTGCACTGCATCATGGGAATGAGCCGCTCCTCGTCGCTGGTGCTGGCGTACCTGATGCTCTATCACGACTTGCCTTTGCACGCGGCCATACGGCGCATCATCCAGAAACGAGCCATCTATCCCAACAGGAACTTCCTGGCTCTGCTGCTGGACCTGGACCTGCAGAGGAAGAAGAAGCACAGACGATGTGTCCTGCTGTGAGCAAACAACTACAGGACTGACCACGTGATGAACGATCACGACACTGCGTCCTAACCAGGCCACATGTGACAAGTGCTTTGATTCTCCACACTGAACGCGAAAACATAAATGCAAGCAATATGTGATGCTTACAGTAATGTGGAGCTGGAATTTGGACCAATGAGATTTGATTGTGGGCGGAGCTTATGCAAAAGGAAAAGCAATTTTTTTCTCCTAAAGGAATAGTTTACCCAAAAATGAAAATTTGCTGAATATGTTCTCACCCTCGGGTCATCCGAGATCAGGATGAGTTTGTTTCTTCATCAGGTTTGGAGAAATGTAGCATTGCATCAGTGTCTCAGCAATGGATGCTCTGCAGTGAATGGGTGCCGTCAGAATGAGAGTCCAAACAGCTGATAAAAACATCACAATAATCCACAGCACTCCAGTCCATCAGTTAACATCTGGAGAAGACAAAAGCTGAAACTAATCCAGCATTAAGACGTTTTTAACTCAAATACGAGTCCATAATAACGCTTCCTCCAGTGAAAAAGTCCATCTGCTGTTGTCTCTCACATCAAAATCCACTGATGTATTTGTTTAGAGCTGTTTTGGCTTGTAAACAGTGCTTGATCTGTGCAGATTTCTCTCCTGATTCAGACCAGACCACTTTTTCACTGGAGGAGCGTTATTATGGATTATGGACTCATAATTTAGTTAAAAACGTCTTAATGATAGATTTGTTAACTGATGTTAACTGATGGACTGGAGTGCTGTGGATTACTTGTGGATTATTGTGATGTTTTTATCAGCTGTTTGGACTCTCATTCTGACGGCACCCATTCACTGCAGAGCATCCATTGCTGAGACACTGATGCAATGCTACATTTCTCCAAATCTGATGGAGAAACAAACTCATCCTAATCTTGGATGGCCTGAGAATGAGCACATTTTCAGCAAATGTTCATTTTTGGGTGAACTATTCATTTAAATACAAAATTGGATATGTATGCTTATCATACACAAATACTGGTTGATATAGTCCATTTTAACTAGATTGTTTCATATTTACATATATCTAGTTAGAAATGCAGACTATTGCAACCAATATTTCTGTGTTAAGCATATCTCAGTCTCTATTATCACACAGAGTTGTGCCCTATGTAGAGTGTTAAATCAGTCACTTATTAGGGATGGTTAAGATAATAGACTGCTAAGAGTCGATGAAGAGGCTTCCAGGATCCACTGAAGATGCAGAGATATCTGACATGTCTGTTCAGTTAATATTTCAGTGGATTTTGGATAAATACTGTGAATTCTGACTGCAGTGAAAGGCTTGAACGTGCACTTCACAAACACAACACACTACCTCCAGTAAATGTACAGCAGACTCTGGACCATCACACACTACATACAACAGGACCAAAACACCACAGATTCACACAGTGTGACAGATACTGTACATTAAAGTAGGTCACGCATTTTAAAAGATTAAAATAAATATTTAAAAAATGATATCTTGTTGCTTTATCAATTATTTGAAGTGAGAATTTACAGCCTAATACAATGACTAAATATTTTAATATTGATTAAATGACTAAATATATTTAATTATATATATATTTATAGTTTAGACAAACATTATGAAAACAAACACCCTTCCCTTCAGAATATGTGCTAAGTCTGTTTTATTTATCGATCATATTGTCTCTGTACAGCACTTTAGTCAACCTTGGGTTGTTTTTAAATTGTTTTTAAATATAAACAATGAAATGAAAATGAGAATAACATGCACTGATTAATTGTATTATAATGTATTAAAGTAAATGAAGTCCATTATGATTTCATGTTGACTTGATATTTTACTGTACATTTTATTTCTGAAGTTCTGTACGCAAGTGAGTTAATATGCTTTGCTGCACAGCTGCTTTTTATTTTTTTAATAAGCTCTTTATTTAATTCAACATATATTTATATACACTCCTGTTCAAAAGTTTGGGATCAGTAAGATTTGTAATGTTTTTAAAAGTCCCTTCTGCTCATCAAGGCTGCATTTATTTGATCAAAAATGCAGAAAAAAACTGTAATATTGTGTAAAATGCAAAATAATTTTTTTTAATTTAATATCTGTTCAACTGTAATTTATTGCTGTGATCAAAGATGAATTTTCAGCATCATTACTCCAGTCTTCAGTGTCACATGATCTTCAGAAATCATTCTAATATGCTGATTTATTATCAATGTTGGAAACAGTTTTTGCTGCTTCATATTTTCAGGATTCTTTGATGAATAAAAAGAACAACATTAATTCAAAATATAAATCTTTTGTAACAATAAACACTACAGTTCAAAAGCTTGGAGTCAGTACATTTTTTGCTTTCTTTTTTTGAAAGAAATTAATAATTTTATTCAGCAAGGATGCGTTAAATTGATAAAAAAAAAAGTGATGGTAAAGACTTTTAGAAAAGATTTCTATTTTGGAAAAAATGCTGCTCATTTGAACTTTTTCTTCATCAAAGATTCCCAAAAAATAAAATGTATCATGGTTTCCACAAAAATATGAAGCAGCAAAAACTGTTTCCAACATTGATAATAAATCAGCATATTAGAATGATTTCTGAAGATCATGTGACTCTGAAGACTGGAGGAATGATGCTGAAAATTCAGCTGCGCATCACAGAAATACATTACATTTTAAAGTATATTGAAATAGAAAATGGTTATTTTAAATTATAATATTTTTTACTGTTTTTATCCAGTATTTTTGATTAAATAAATGCAGCCTTGATGAGCAGAAGAGACCTCTATATATATTTATAATTAAACTATTTATTAAAAATAAAAAGCAGCTATCCAGCAAAGCAAATGAAGTCCCTTGTGTTGAGGGTGAAGTGTTGACTTTGAGAGCTGATGTATTTTTATCTTGCCGCTGTGGGAATGAGCTTGTCTAATTTAAGACGCTGTTACTCGGACACAGACGAGGGCGACTGCAG
>NW_015505415.1:235334-283952 GCF_001515645.1 Sinocyclocheilus grahami | reverse complement strand
ACGCCCCTGTGGACTGTTTATTGTGGTTTCTTCCCCTTTTGTTGGTTTAGCCCGTTCAATCATTAGTTAATTATCCTCAGTGTGCTCACCTGTCTGCCCATCGTTATCTGCCCTATAAGTTCCTGTCTCTTGTATTCTAGTATTGTTGTGAATGTTACCCCGAGTGTGTGGCTCTTCTAATCTAATCTCGAATCTGCCTTGTTGTCGCTACATTAAATATCCTTATTTGAATCTTAACTACTTTAGTTAATATGAACTAAGCATGAATACTTCCACAGCATTTGTTTTAATCTTAGTTCATGTTAATTTCAACATTTACTAATGCATTATTAAAATCAAAAGTTGTGAATTAACATGAACAATGTATTTTCATTAACATGAACAAAGATGAATACATACTGTAATAAATGTATTGTTCATTGTTTGTTCATGTTAGGTAATACATTAACTAATGGAACCTTACTGGAAAGTGTTACCGGGAATTTTTAAAGTAGAGATTTCAATTTGAGGCAGATCCTCGTGTTTTCTACACTGTAAAAAGTAATTTTTCAAAGTTGTAAATAAAACAGACTATTGGAGTATGTTTTTACAAGAAAATACCGTTTCAGTCTTTCTACTTCAAATTCTCACGTTTCATTTCTTTGTAATTAATTGTAAATTTTACTAGCAATTTCTGAGTGAGAATAGCTTCTACACTTTTTCTTTCTTTCAAGATTTACCTCAATTTTGGATGATTTTATTTGGTTTTCAGTGAGAATGAATAATATTCATAACTTAGTTTTAGAACAACGTTTTAAAAAAAATATTTAGAATCCCCAGTTTTTGTCAATTGTAAATTTGGTGCATAAATATTCACACACGTAAATGGAAGAAATGTAAACCTCCTGTTACTTTATTTCTTCCTGATTTTATGAGAATTGAAGTGTCAAATACTTCAAAAAACAAAGGAGAAAGACAGAAAACTTAATAAAAAATGATTTTCTTATTCAGGATATTTCCAGTAAACATTCTTAAATCAAGAAATCAAGAAAATAGTATTTTTTTATTTTGCTCAAGAAGAAAATAACTGTCAGGGGAGTAAGAAAAATCATCTTTATTCAAAGGGAAAACAATAATATTTTTTCTTGCCCCACTTGAAGATATGTTTTTTTTCTCTTTCATTTTAAGCAGAAACTCACTTTATTTTGATACATCAAAACTTAAAATCTTATGTCATAATGCTTCTCAAGTAAATGTATCTTGATTTAAGAATGTTTAGATATTTATAACAAGAAAAAAAAATCTTTTTTGCAGTGTTTTAATGCTGCCCTGTTTTACATCTTTGTTAAAGTGATTCCTTCCCATTTTTTAAATCTGAAAAAGCATTTTCAGTGACAATGTTTGGATTTGAAATCAAAATAATGGATAAATGTTGTGTTTGTGGTAAATAGCCACGGATCAGTAGCGGACTCCTGTGTGAAAGCTGCTTCCGTACCACACATGGACTGGCAGATAGGCAGAAAACGAAATATTCCTTCCTAGCAGCAAGTAATAATTCCAACAGCAGATCTATAAACAAGTATTACGCAGGACACTCACGTGCAGCCATCTGTCTCTTCTGTTGACTAATCGCTTGACCCCTCACGCTTGACCTTGTTCACTCATCACAAATACACTACATTAGACAGTAACAGAAGCACTGACATGAACAGTTGGCAAAAATCCCCGGCAGAAATGCAGGATTTAGAATCTGCCTTACATATATAATGGAATTGCATGATTTGATACAGGATTTAATTTCTCAATTAAAATGAGCTCTTTTTTTAAGGCCTTGTATTTTGTTGTTGTCCAAATATCTTCTATTCCTGCGTAATGTTCAGAGTCACAATGACGTAACAGATTCACAGTTTAACACTGTAGTGCTTTCAGAACAACAAACAGGAGGGAAGGGGTTAAAAATGAGAAGGATTCAAGATGTCAGTCCAAAATAAAAGTCATTTCAGAGGCGGAGAAAGTTATTTCACTTATAAAGATTATGAAGATCGTACACAATAAGACCAAGAATGTGCCTTAAAGTAAACAGAGTCATTAAAAAACTATATGATTATATTTCAATTATTAAAATACATACATGTATTAAAATATAACAAAATATATTTAATATATTAAAATATATTTAATCATGACAAAGTTCAGAGAATTTCACAAAAATATAATATATTTAAAATTAATATTTAAAATATAATAAAATACATTTCTATAATTTCTAGATTAAAATGTAAAATATCATAAAATCAAAATTCTTAGAGTCCAACGAATTTATAAAATAAGTATAAATAAGTACAATAAGTATACTTGATATATACTTACAGAAAAGTATCAGTCTTTTGATCGAGATCTACTTAAAAGTACTAAGCATTCTACTCGGCTTGTAGTTTTCATTGAGTAGCCTATTAAATACTTTTATAAAAAGTATTATAAACTTGCATGATCAAGTCAGCTTTGGGGTGGAATAGCTTAGAGTAAATAAAACAGAAAAGGAAAACTTGCAAGTAACTAGTAGTTTACTAAGAGTATTCTTCAAAGTGTACTTTCATAAACTAAAAAAGAATTTAACTAGCAAACTATCAGTATAAGTTCACTTGTAGTATTGCAGTACAAATGAAAAATGTAGTTGTAAACTAGTTGTTTGCTTAAAGTTTACTACTGTAACACAAAGTATTCTTAAAAGTATACTTTTATTAACTAAAAAGTAGGTCAATTTAGTCTCAAGAAGTAATGAAATATGAATTCCTAATGTTGAATATCCTGTTTTACTTGAATGCGTTTGATGTTCTGTAGACGTCTATGTGATGGGTTTGAAATAGGTTAAACCTGCATGTGTGATGGTAGTTTTCTTTGTTTTTCAGGAGGGGGGAAGGTCTTGGTTCATTGTGCCAGAGGAGTGATCTTGTTACATCACTTGCTCAGCAATGGATGCTCTGCAGTGAATGGGTGCCGTCAGAATGAGAGTCCAAACAGCTGATAAAAACATCACGATAATCCACAAGTAATCCACACCACTCCAGTCCATACATTAACGTCGATTAACAAGTGATAACGCCTCTCTCATCGAAATCCACAAACATATTTGTTTAGAACTGTTTTGGTTTGTAAACGGTTTCCCACTGGAGAAAGCAATATTATGGATTATGGACTCGTATTTTAGGTGGAAGCAGCAGTTTAAAGTTAAAATGCATGCAGCTTTTGTCTTCTCCAGATGTTAACTGATGGACTGGAGTGGTGAGGATTATTGTGATGTTTTTATCAGCTGTTTGGACTCTCATTCTGACGGCACCCATTCACTGCAGCGCATCCATTGCTGAGACAGTGATGCAGTGCTACATTTCTCCAAACCTGATGAAGAAATAAACACATCTACATCTTGGATGGCCTGAGGGTGGCTAAATTTTCTGCTAATCTTTATTTTTCTGCAAACTATTCCTTTAAGAAATTGTAAACAAATCATAGAATTGCCATTTACAATATGATGTAGAACAAACAAACAGCTCTGGCTCAAACCTTAAGGACAATAATCCTAAATCATGATGCTTGATCACAGTTCTCAGCATTCATTTGGGTTCACTTGTGTACTGTGGTGTTCAGTTTTGTATGTGTAGAAATGTGCAGGGAAATGTGTGAATGTCTGTTTTGGGGGTTCAGCTCTCTCTAGTGAGAGAAAGAGGGAACGGATCTCTAAAAATAACCCAGGATTTAACACCCACCTCCGGGCCCATCGTCAGACCAAAGCAGTCGACTCAGCTCAGCACCTCTCAACCCAACCTGAACACATAAATACAGAGAAAGAGACAGATATTGAAGTCAGAAGCGACACTGGGACTCCTCAGGATGATCAAATAACATCCAGCTATTGATTTACACGTAAAATAAGACGTAGTTCTGTGTTCGGCCTGGTTTTCATCTGAGCTTCTGCTTTTGGATCTAATTTTTACTCTCGAATTTTAATCGAATGCGTGGTTGAAGATGACTTCAAGAAGGAAGTTTGGAGTGAAGTCTGAGGTTTCTGAAGAGAAAGAGGAATATGTGACACCAAACGGCTACGAGCTGGAGAAACACCTCATGCACGGCAGCGTCGCCTACACACACGTCAATGAGGTCTGGCCCAACGTCTACATAGGAAATGAGTGAGTTGTTTTGTTTGACTAACCTTAATATCAGTTTGGATGCTAATAATGTAGGATACATGAAAAGGATGCATACTAAATACTAAATACAAAATTTGCCCTGCAGCTATACAGTAAGTCTACTGATTATTTTCCTGAAACCATCTCAAAAGTCAGAGCCAGAGCTGCTTGTTTGTCCTACATCATATTGTAAACTGCAATTCTATGATTTATTTACAATTTCTTAAAGGAATAGTTTAATCAAAAATTAAAAACTGAAAATGCACTCACTTTCAGGCCATCCAATAAGTAGATGAGATTTGGAGAAATGTAGCATTGCATCAGTGTCTCAGCAATGGTTGCCGTCAGAATGAGAGTCCAAACAGCTGATAAAAACATCACAATAATCCACAGCACTCCAGTCCATCAGTTAACATCTGGAGAAGACAAAAGCTGCGTATTTGTAAGAAACAAATCCATCAAGATGCTTTAAACTGGCATAGTTTCTGGCCAAAATACATCAGTCAGTTCTAAAGTGATGCAAAAATGTGAAATAGTGTTAGAACGATTTTATAGTCATCGTTCTTAGAACAGGAGACTTGGGCTGAACATGGACTAGTCTAAGCTGTTTTGTTTCTGTGAAGAGAGATAGCAAAGGACCGATACAAGCTGAAGACGATGGGCATCACGCACGTCCTGAATGCTGCGGAGGGCGAGTGGAACAGTGTGGATACCGGCGCTGAATACTACAGAGACATGGACGTGCATTACCTCGGGATCACGGCGGAGGACGTTCCCACGTTCAACCTCAGCCAGTACTTCTATTCTGCTGCAGAACACATCCACCAGACCCTCAGAAACCCCCAGAGTGAGCTGAAATACAACATTTATTATTCACTAAAGCAGTGGTTCTCAACCAGGGGCCAGGAGCCTATTGGGGCCCTCAGCAAACTTCCAAGGGGCATTAAAAAGATTTTAACGAGTCTTCAAATATGCTGAAACAACCAAAGAATCAAGATATTTCTTACTTTAATTCACCCCACTGATTTTTAATTTTTTTTAAAGGATAAGGATTCTTGGAAAAGTCTTGGAAAACCTGGATATTTGAGAAAGCCTCATTTTCAAAGTGCGATTTCTAGACCTGGAAAAGAATATGCATAGTTGACTGAATATGCAAGTAGAAATTGTGAGTAAAAATATTTTTTAAAACCCTTATCCAGTAAATCACGGACTGGGAAAGTCATGCAAATTCAGTTGTTTAAAGAATGGGATCCGTTTTTACATTTACTAATATTTATACATATATTAGCTATTTAGTTTGGCATAAAGAGTTAATTTGGGGAAAATACATTTTTTGTTGTGGACAATGGAGGACCTTGGAGTCAAAAAGGTTGAGAACCACTGATCTAAAGTCTTCTGCTTGAATGAATTTCTTTACAAAGCTAAAATGTTAAATGCAAAATCATTTAAATGAATGAGATGGAATATATATTGAAGGAGAAGCAACATGAAGTGCTCCTTACACTTGTTCCTCCTTCAGTAGTGTTTAATTTGGTTGGATGAAATCGGTTGATGAAAGTCCAAGACTGAGCAGAGCTGGAATCTTGACAATAAAGAAGTTTTCATTTGTGCCACTTTCTTCCAATCACAACATCATTCCCAGTCCTACATCTGTGTTATTCTGAGTTTTCATCGCTTCTTTTAACATGTGTCCGAAACTCTTGACTTCTAGTTACTGGCACTGCTGGGTGAGCTTGTGCCATCTTGGTGTTTATTTCTCCAGATAAGCTTCTAATTCACTGCGTGATGGGCCGCAGTCGCTCCGCCACACTCTTCCTGGCCTTCTTGATGATCTACGAGAACATGACTGTTGTAGACGCAATCGACCACGTCAAACGCCGGCGCCGCATCATCCCAAACTGGGGCTTCCTGAAGCAGCTGAGAGAGCTGGACACACACCTGCTGGAGCAGAGAAGAGCTCAAAACACACCAGCGGACGAGAGCACAGATACTTAAACACGCCAACTGAAAACATTTACAAATATTAGATGAGACTATTTCTGTTTGCATTTTGTGATGTAGACAATGGCACTGGCTGAGCAGCCAGCGAAGAGTGTTAAAGTTTTAAGTACATTTTGGTTTAGTTTGATTTTATGCAAATGAAATGTGTAAGAGGGAATGCTAACAGAAAGCTTTTTCCAGGTGTTAGAGCTTCTTCCTATCAAATTATGAGGATACACACACACACACACGCACAAGGATTACTAGTTAACTAAAACCAGGGGGAAAAAATATTACTTGAAATAAAAGAAAAAAACATTACTTAATGTTACTTATTTTGTTACAGTTAGTTGCCAAAGCAACATTTACATTTTTTAAATTGAGTTTAACTTAATGTACTAAAATAACTAAATACAATTTTTTTTAAACTATACACTGTAGATATATTTAAAAACAAATAAATAACGACAAAACCACAGCAAAATTACTCAAGTTTTAACTAAAATGAAAATGGAAAATAAAATAAAATAACTTAAAAATTATGTTGGTACTAAAATAGCACTGACACACAATAAAAAAAAATATTAAAAAAAAGAGATGTACAACTTTGGAACAATTAAAATCTTTTTATTAAAGTGGTCAGTTGAACGGTCCTGTTCCAGAAGTGGAAAGAGGAAACAAAATTCCCACATCAGATACAACTTATACATATTTAAAGATTGTGCGCTTAAGATACAATTTGGTATTTCAAAGTAACAATATTGACCTGAAAGACATGACCTATTATATAATCCTGTTACTTTAATTTTACTTGTATTATTTTTGAGACATATAAATGCACTTACTTAAAAGGATATAATAGATTAAATATAGAAATGTTCTTGCAATGTAGCATAAAAACAGATGGAAGAAAAACTACTTTAACACAAAATCATCGGCGTGTATATATGTGGTCGTCGCAATCCTGATAAATGCCCGTTTTAACAGGAAAGACATGTAAACGAATGCAGAGGCACGCAGGTTGTGTTTCTGGAATTTCAGAACAAAAACAAATGAGATGGAAAGATTCCGCATTGGAAATTGTTGAGATGGTACTGAGAGAGTGTTATAGGAGCAGTCCATCCAAAAATGATCATTTCTTCTTTTGTGTTCAGTGTGCAAAAAGGCATTACAGTATTTTTCACTCACCTCAAAGCCCTGTTCCTTTGCAAATGTAGCAGCTTCCTATAAAACAAACATCATCGGTTAGCATGCAATCATCACCGCCGATGAGAAGATACATGCAAAGGGAAAGCAATCCAATAACACTCTACTCTGATTGGCTGTAAATCCTGTTTGTTTCTGGTAAATAGCAAATAAAGACCTACATGTTCTTTCTAATCTAATCACGCCAACTGATACGATCAGAAATCTCTGGTTTCTCCAACCTAATATATTGTGAAATGAAATAAAATGGCCTCCACACATGACATTTAAGACTTTATGAGAGCTTTTATCTGTAGACACTGTGCTGATCCATTCCATCCACCCTGATCTGAAGACTCACCGTCTCGTTCCCGAAGATGATGTCAACATACGGCATGACCTTCATCAGCGGCTCTTTGAAGAACTGGCTGATGAAGGGAGCTGAGAGGTTCAGACCGAAGATCTTGTTGTTGTCAGACGTGTGTTTGGCCACTTTGAAGATGGACTCTGGAGACACGGTCAGGAAAAAGCCCTGCAGGACAGAGATCAGGATTGAGAGTGACTTCAGTAGTTTCCTGCATAAGTTACAGCTGCTGATAAATCTCTCTATTCTCCCATATGAGCACGTGATGCCCAATGTGAAGCACTTACTGCAATGTAGTAAACTCTCGCTTTCTCCACCAGACTCCAGTTCCTATCAACATCCAGATGTTTCTCTTTATTATAGCAGTTTGCTGCTGCCAGGTTTGCAACCAGAGACCTGCAAACACACGATAATAATCAAACAATGCTCCTGATGAGGCTCAGTCCATGTGAGTGAGGGCCTGAAAAAAAATCAAGTTTTCAATCAGAACGGACTGGATTGTCATAAACAGTATAAAAATCAAAGTTTGAACGCTGTAGGAAAACTGCATTAGTGCACTGATAAACCATAGACGTTTTACACTTCCTACATGCAATAAATAAAGATGCAACTATATTGGTGATGTTATTGGAATCAGCCATAATTTACTAATTAATTTTTTGTTTTTTTAATTGGACCAGTCCACCTTAGTTAAGGAAATATTAAAGGAGTATTAAGCAGTTACCATAGTTAGTTACATTGTTACAATGCTTCATTTCAGCAAAATCATTTTACCAAATCAGACATGTTTTTAATTATCTGCTATAAAATGCAATGATTATATTAGTGAACCCCTGGATAAAACAGTGTATTAGGTACATTATAATGGTTTGATGTCTTATTTCATGTTTAGTATGAATTGCGATATAAAATAAAATGAATCCTATATAAATAAATTTTATTCAGCAAGGATGCATTAAAATAATCAAAAGTGACAGGAAAGACATTTATAATGTTAAAAAACATTTCTATTTCAAACAAACAAAAAGCTGTTTTGAACTTTCTATTCATCCTGAAAAATAAAATGTATCACAGTTTCCACAAAAATATTGTGCAGCACGACTGTTTTCAACATTGATAATAATCAGAAATGTTTCTTGAGCAGCAAATCAGCATATTATACTGATTTCTGAAGATCATGTGACACTGAAGACTGGAGTAATGATGCTGAAAATACAGCTTTACGTCACAGGAATAAATTACATTTTAATATATATTCACACAGAAAACAGATATTTGAAATTATAATACTATTTCACATTTTTACAGTATTTTTGATCAAATTCACGTTTTCAATCAGAACGGACTGGATTGTCATAAACAGTATAAAAATCAAAGTTTGAACGCTGTAGGAAAACTGCATTAGTGCACTGATAAACCATAGACGTTTTACACTTCCTACATGCAATCAATAAAGAAGCAACTATATTGGTGATTTTATTGGAATCAGCCATAATTTACTAATTAATTTTTTGTTTTTTTAATTGGACCAGTCCACCTTAGTTAAGGAAATATTAAAGGAGTATTAAGCAGTTACCATAGTTAGTTACATTGTTACAATGCTTCATTTCAGCAAAATCATTTTACCAAATCAGACATGTTTTTAATTATCTGCTATAAAATGCAATGATTATATTAGTGAACCCCTGGATAAAACAGTGTATTAGGTACATTATAATGGTTTGATGTCTTATTTCATGTTTAGTATGAATTGCGATATAAAATAAAAT
Organism: Sinocyclocheilus grahami; assembly: GCF_001515645.1. Taxonomy (NCBI): domain Eukaryota; kingdom Metazoa; phylum Chordata; class Actinopteri; order Cypriniformes; family Cyprinidae; genus Sinocyclocheilus; species Sinocyclocheilus grahami. The sequence goes on along the minus strand of NW_015505415.1, from coordinate 274,491 downwards.
TAATCCTATACTCTGCCGTTCCAAATTGAGGTAAGATTTATTCCTTTTTTATTTTTAATAACTTAATTTTATTCAGCAAGGATGCATTAAAATAATCAAAAGTGGCAGGAAAGACATTTATAATGTTAAAAAACATTTCTATTTCAAATAAAAGCCATTCTGAACTTTCTATTCATCCTGAAAAATAAAATGTATCACAGTTTCCACAAAAATATTGTGCAGCACGACTGTTTTCAACATTGATAATAATCAGAAATGTTTCTTGAGCAGCAAATCAGCATATTATACTGATTTCTGAAGATCATGTGACACTGAAGACTGGAGTAATGATGCTGAAAATACAGCTTTACGTCACAGGAATAAATTACATTTTAATATATATTCACACAGAAAACAGATATTTGAAATTATAATACTATTTCACATTTTTACAGTATTTTTGATCAAATAAACACAGCCTCGATGAGCAGAAAAGGCTGTTTTATATCTGACCTGTTGTCTCCAGTAATGCAGGCTGCACAGGTTCCTGTCGGTTCTTGACTCTGTTCATAATAATGAGCGTCAACATGAGCTTCAGCCGCTTTCTGCTTCAGTCTCTCGCCGAAGTGATCCGTGCCTATTCCCTGGATAAAACAGTGTATTAGGTACATTATAATGGTTTGATGTCTTATTTCATGTTTAGTATGAATTGCGATATAAAATAAAATTAATCCTATACTCTGCCGTTCCAAATTGAGGTAAGATTTATTCCTTTTTTATTTTTAATAACTTAATTTTATTCAGCAAGGATGCATTAAAATAATCAAAAGTGGCAGGAAAGACATTTATAATGTTAAAAAACATTTCTATTTCAAATAAAAGCCATTCTGAACTTTCTATTCATCCTGAAAAATAAAATGTATCACAGTTTCCACAAAAATATTGTGCAGCACGACTGTTTTCAACATTGATAATAATCAGAAATGTTTCTTGAGCAGCAAATCAGCATATTATACTGATTTCTGAAGATCATGTGACACTGAAGACTGGAGTAATGATGCTGAAAATACAGCTGCGCATCACAGAAATAAATTACATTTTAAAATATATTCACATAGAAAACAGATATTTGAAATTATAATACTATTTCACATTTTTACAGTATTTTTGATCAAATAAACACAGCCTCGATGAGCAGAAAAGGCTGTTTTATATCTGACCTGTTGTCTCCAGTAATGCAGGCTGCACAGGTTCCTGTCGGTTCTTGACTCTGTTCATAATAATGAGCGTCAACATGAGCTTCAGCCGCTTTCTGCTTCAGTCTCTCGCCGAAGTGATCCGTGCCTATACAGCCGAAGAACGTGGCCACCTTATGCGGCTCCTGGATCATCCACTGAGGGACAGATGATGTCAAACATACATTATATAGCTGGTTTAAATTAATGATCTAAAACAGCCTTACCATAATTCCCTAATAGACATTTTGTATGTGACCCTGGAGCACAAAAGCAGTGTTAAGTCGCTGGGGGATATTTGTAGCAATAGCCAACAATACATTGTATGGGTCAAAATTATAGATTTTTCTTTTATGCCAAAAATCATTAGGATATTAAGTAAAGATCATGTTCCATGAAGATATTTTGTTTGAAAAACTGACCCTTATGACTGGTTTTGTGCTCCAGGGTCATGTATGGTGCAGAATAACAAGTGTGTGGGTTCCAGACGTACCTGAGCGATTTTGACAGAGTTCTGTGTGGATCCACCGGCATGATATTCGACTTTACTCTTCTTGCAGGCTGCACAGGTTCCTGTCGGTTCTTGACTCTGTTCATAATAATGAGCATCAACATGAGCTTCAGCCGCTTTCTGCTTCAGTCTCTCACCGAAGTGATCCGTGCCTATACAGCCGAAGAACGTGGCCACCTTATGCGGCTCCTGGATCATCCACTGAGGGACAGATGATGTCAAACATACATTATATAGCTGGTTTAAATTAATGATCTAAAACAGCCTTACCATAATTCCCTAATAGACATTTTGTATGTGACCCTGGAGCACAAAAGCAGTGTTGAGTCGCTGGGGGATATTTGTAGCAATAGCCAACAATACATTGTATGGGTCAAAATTATAGATTTTTCTTTTATGCCAAAAATCATTAGGATATTAAGTAAAGATCATGTTCCATGAAGATATTTTGTTTGAAAAACTGACCCTTATGACTGGTTTTGTGCTCCAGGGTCATGTATGGTGCAGAATAACAAGTGTGTGGGTTCCAGACGTACCTGAGCGATTTTGACAGAGTTCTGTGTGGATCCACCGGCATGATATTCGACTTTACTCTTCTTCACAATCTCATCAAACCTGCAGTGAGAACACACACACACACAAACATCAGAATATATGAGATCCTGATGAGATGAAACTCTCTAGACTTTATAATATTATACTACTAATGCTAAGCAATTATATTAAATATTCATGATACACAAAAGTTGCATATTATACTGATTTCTGAAGATCATGTGACACTGAAGACTGGAGTAATGATGCTGAAAATACAGCTGCGCATCACAGAAATAAATTACAGTTTAACAGATATTCACATAGAAAACAGCTATTTTAAATTGAAATAATATTTCACAATTTTACTGTATTTTTGATTAAATAAATGCAGGCTTGGTGATTATTATTAATTATTCAAAACGTATTATTAATCATTCCAAACTTTTGACCAGTAGTATTATATTCATTAATATTTTGCTGAAGATTATAGCAGTGACTGTAATGCGTGATGACGGCACTCACAGAGCTTTATGTTTCTCCTCTGCCAGAATCTGATCATTGGGCTTCAAGCCATACCTGTGCACACAACAATCAGTTAGTTAGTTATGAATAATCACTTTAGGATGTGTGATCACTCAAGCGTGCCGTTTTAACTGCAGTCAAAGGAACACGCCGCACATATGACCTTTAAACCCACTGCAGTTACACACAACACTCACTTATCAAGAAAATCCTTATCCACCACGGCAGAGATGTCCAGCAGCGGATTCCCCATCCCGAACAGAGCATTCTGACTGCAAACACAAGACACAGATATGAATAAATCACCTTACAACAATAATGCACTGATATTTCTAATAAAATTTGAGCAAAGCACTTTGAATTACCTTTGCATATGAAACGTGCACAGCCTATAAATGAAAATTCTAGAATTGACTCCCCCTTGTTCCAAATCTGTATGCATTATTATTTATTTATTTAATTAATTAATTTTTTTAAGCATAGAAGTGCACAAATTTGCCACGGGCAAAAACTGCCACCCAACTCATCAGTGCATGCAACATGTTTTTATATAGCATTATATAGTTTAACACTGCATTTTATTTTTTGCATTTCAACTTTTGTAATGTCAAGCATTAGGAATGACACAAGAGTTGAGCAGATTCCTGAGTGAACTATTCCTTTACTATCCACTCTGTGACCGTAACAGGTGGAGGTCACATGATCGGGTCTCCGTGACCCTTCCTTTGAGACTTGAACCCTTGGAACGAGAGAAGCCAAACAGACCAGAATTCCTGCTGTTTTCTATACAGTGAAATTGACATTGTAGAAGGTTGTTGGCTCTAAACCACCGCCGCACCACTTTCTAGCCCCCCAGCCCTTGTGCTCCACATTTACAGTATATTTATGCATTTGGCAGATGCATTTATCCAAAGCAACTTACATTGCATTCAAGGTATAGGCTATATTTTATTAGTTCTTTCCGTGGGAATCAAACCCATGACCCTGGTGTTGCTAGCACCATGATTTGCTGTTTGAGCATCAGGAAGGTTTTCTAGTCAACTTCACTCTTCGTGGCTCTGAATGGACTCACAAGTCTAATATTAGCCTGACAAATGTCCATTTTACACATCAAACCAGCTGTGTATCATGTCAACTCTACATGTCATGCATCAGAGGTTAACAACAAAAACACTGTTTCTGGATTTGAATTAACATTGTGAAAAATCCATGCACATTGAAAATGAATCTTTGAACCTATTGTGTGTTTAATGGGTTTAACCGGAATGTGTTTACCGCAGAGCACATGCTATAGTGCTGACTAAACTCTTTACACACACACACACACACACACACACACACACACACACACTCTCTCTCTCTCTCTCTCTCTAAACTATGCACAGGACCGGACTGCAAACAATCTGAAACCAAAAATCTTCACCATTAAAGCCACACAGGGCTGCCATTGAGCAATATTCTATGCACAAGCAGAAATTTATTAGGCAACTGGAAACAACATATGCAACATGCATTCTGGCATATAATGCGTGCATTACTGTGGCGTGTGTGTACATGCATGTCTAAATCAATCTGATAAAGACAAACACATGAGTCACCAAACACCAGAATAACTGCTTGGAGGAGTAACAGAAGTTGTCCTTCCAGTTGTCATTTTTAAAATCTACCAACTGCCCTGTTAATAAATAGTGCACAATTTCTGCTTTCAAAAATGAATGCAATTAATTATTGTGTACAATAAGTGTTCATTCACATAAAGTCATGCATACATATACATATATATGTAATTACTATCATTAAATTATGTTTATTGTAATTATAATAGCCATATCTTTTGAATCCTAATTACAAAAAAAAAAAAAAAACGAGTCAGAGTATATATATATATAAGCTGAATACGAAAACAGAATTTCTGCAGATGTCACAAATGAGGAAAAAAAAGCACGTTGCATCATGAAGACACACAATCCCAAACCGGAAGCAGACAAGCACAGAGACAGCCACTGGAATACATATAGCCAATGCATTAGTGAGTTCTCACCTGACTGTCGGCATGATCAGATCTCACACACTTTGGCTGTCTGTAGTAACAGAGATTCTGCTGCACGCTGCGAGCGCGTGCGATTCGCTTCCCACATGCAATGTCCTGCAACCCGGAAGCCGAAATCGCCTCCAGATGGGTGATGATTGGTTATTTCACATGCATGCAAGTAGGGCTCATGGACAGATTCATTATTCTGGTTGGCTGACAGACCCATATGTGTTTTTAAGGTCTGAAATCTTACCATCATAGCATGTGTAGCGCGTTCGTTGCATGCATCCGACAGGATCGAACCCCAAAACACAATAATCACGCACGCGTGCGACAAGTGTGTCATATTCTCGCATGCACACGCATGTAACCATCGCTCTAAACACCATGTATACACTGTGTTGCATATATATGACGTTATGATATCAAACACATGACGCACGAGCACAGGTCTGGATAAACTCCTCAGCGTATGTTTACGATGCATTCGAATCATTTCTGCATATCGAATCATAGACTATTCGAGTGCATGATGCATGTTTGCCGTGTGCTTAATGTTGGCAGCTAGGTACCGTATCGGCTGTGCAGCACCTGTGATCACGAGATCAGAACATCACAGATGCGCATCGTGCCTGTGTGTTTGACCAGTGTCTTCTTGTTCTGCGCCACACACACCGACATCTTCCTGCGGTCAGACTGACAGAAAACGAGCTGATCTCAGATCAGATCTCACACTGCTGCTGCCGCCCTTTAACCATGCTTTATTTGCTGCTGCTGATGCGTTTAGAACAGAGGTGCCCAAGCTCGGTCCTGGAGGGCCGGTGTCCTGCAGAGTTTAGCTCCAACTTGCCTTAACACGCCTGCTGGGAAGTTTCTAGTATGCCTATAAGAGCTTGATTAGCTGGTTCAGATGTGTTTAATTGGGGTTGGAGCTCAACTCTGCAGGACACCGGCCCACCAGGACCGAGTTTGGGCACCCCTGGTTTAGAAGATTGCATTCATTAATACCAGGGTAATCATGCAATATCCCAATGCACAATACTTTCAGTAAAGGTGATTTTGCCTGCCAGTGTAATCACTTCTACCTTCTTTTACATAAAAATACCAACAAAATAGCATAGCTGCTCAACTCACCAATACATTAATATTGGTGTTTATAATAATTAATTTCTTGCATTTATATAGCGCTTTTCTGGGCACTCAAAGTGCTTTACATAGAAGGGGGGAATCTCCTCATCCACCACCAGTGTGCAGCATCCACCTGGATGATGCGACGGCAGCCATAGTGCGCCAGAACGCCCACCACACACCAGCTTACAGGTGGAGAGGAGACAGTGATGAAGCCAATCAGCAGATATGGGGATGGTTAGGAGGCCATGATGGTCAGAGGCCAATGGGCGAATTTGGCCACCCCTACTCTTTTTCAAAGGACATCCTGGGATTTTTAATGACCACAGAGAGTCAGGACCTCGGTTTGACGTCTCATCCAAAAGACGGTGCTTTTTGTCAGTATAGTGTCCCAGTATAGTGTTTATAGTGAGATACTTTTTAATACTGCATCAAAATAAGTCCAGGTGTGCGGATGCTTTCTATTTTGGCCTAAAACATTGCAAAATATTTTCTGTTAATATCAATATCTGTATAAGTCAGTAATTTTGCTTCACCGAAGAATGCTGAGAGTTGGCTGAGGTTATTTACATTTACAGTAGTAGTCTTAAAAGGTACAGTAGCAAAAATAAACGTTAAAATAAGCTAAATTATGTTTTTTTTTTGAGCAAGGAATATTAAAAAGTAGATTTAAAGAAAACGTGTAGAATCTATCAATGTGTCAATGTAATAAGCATAATTAAATGGGTAAAATAGACCAATTTTAATTAGATTTAATTAATATGCATATTTATTATTCTTCTTTCCTCCATCCTGCATCTTTAGACTTACAAGAGTTAGATTTGTTGCATGTGTTCAGAAAAAAATTAACAACCAGTTGTGAGGATGAGCTCAGATTTTTAATTTAATTATAAAATTATTCAAATGTAGTGTAAATATTCACTTCAAAAAAATAAACTGGAGATTTAAAAACAATTTAATTGTAATTATATATTATATAATAATATCTATTATATTTAGAAGGCCAATTTAATTTGCATGACCTCTAAAGCATTATATAATGCATATTCATCAACATATAAAGCCCCACACATATGATTCAGTTGATAATTAGTTCTTTTATTATGACAAGGCACATCAGGTCTTACAGGCTGTCTTTAAAGATGAACACATTATTTACATTAAACTGCTGGTCTCCTCAACGATAGAAAAGGCAAAGATATGAAAAGAGCCGATTCTCACTCAGATAAATATACTTGAGTGTGCTTTCTGTAGTAGTGTATTGAGCACAGTGAAGTCTTAGTGGAAATATGAGGACGGCAGTGAGTGTGTGTGTGTTTTGTGTGTGAGAGAGAGAGAGAGAGTGTGAGTGTTTGTTTGTGTGTGAGTGTGTCTGTGTGTGTGTGAGAGAGTGTTTGTGTGTGTGTCTGTGTGTGTGTGTGTGTAAGTGAGTGAGTGAGTGTGTGTGTCTGTGTGTGTGTGTGTGTGTGCGAGAGTGTGTGTGTGTGTGAGTGAGTGAGTGTGTGTGTGTGTGTGTGGTTATATCATGCAAACGGACTGGTTTGGCATAGATTACAGGAAGCACCAGGTCACAGGTTTGATTCCCTCTTCATTTCAGTACTTGTATTGGAGTTTGCAGCGTCGTCCCTGAATGAAAGTTTGATTTATATGCACAATAAACACTTTACAATAAAAGGCATATTCAGAGGATTTTATAATCCAAAATCTGTGCTTGTGTTTTTGTTTGTGAAGACATAATATTAGTTTGTGCATGTGACATTTATTAATACATTCAAAGAGTGAAAACGAGGCTGTTGGTGTGTGTGTGTGTGTATATATATATATATATATATATATATATATATACACACACATACATACATACATACATACATATATATATAGAAATGACACCTTAAGAAATTAACAGCTTCAAAATGCACAGATTGTTTTGTTTCTGTAAAAAAAGAAAAGAAAAAAGAAATTATGACCTTCCTGAAATACCAGAATTAAACTTTCCCTCAAAAAATATCAACCTGGGATCCATCAAAACAAAATAAATCATTTGAAAAAAAGCAATCGAGCAAGTTAACGTCCCTTCTTTTAAACTCATGGTCATTCAAGAACAAGGTTTTGATTTGGAATAGTTTAGTCCAGATGTGGACGACACGTCTGCTTTGACATATAAGACCTGGACTGTAATGCTTCCCCCAGTGCATGCTGGGATATCCGCGCTGGCTCCTCCCTCACTGGTACCAGGGCGTCTTGCGGACCCAGCGCAGGGTGAACCCGGCGTCAGTGCGGATCTTGATGGAGGCGGCCTCGGCTTCTCTCACCGTCTCCTTCACCGACTGCATCAGGTTCTGAGCGTTATGGACCAGCATCTCGGTGGCCTGCGAGAGAACCAGCACACATTTAGACCGGTTTAATCTAAAAACAGGGTTCGGAGAGGAGCGGAGGGCGAGATCTGACCTGCTCCGATTCCTCCTCGCTGATGTTGGTGCGTCCCAACATGGTGGCCTTCACCGTGGAGAGGATCTTCAGCTGTGTGCTGATGGTGGGAATCCTCTCACACACCTGCAGAAAGACACAAACACATGAAAATATCCCTCAAAATGGGTGTATTCACAATTGAGTCAATTTTACAAAAACAAACAGTCAAAAGGTTGAAAAATAACCAGTTTTCTTTGCATTGTCCCTTGTCCAAAAAGTTGATTCAAATCTATTTTAGGACCATTTTAACCATTGTAGCGGTGTTAAATCAGCGTGCTCAGTCATTTCCATGCATGCATCGAATTTTTTGTTCACTAGAAAGCACAAAACAAATACAAGCAGATATGCATTTGAATGCATGCCTATCATTGGTTGGACCTGTTGAACGAATCCGTGTTTAGAGACTGAACGAGGCGTCTGATTCTGAATGAACTACATGTGAATCTTGTTGAAAGGGGAGTAAAAATGGCACAAAAAGAAACACTCAACAAATCTTTTTGGTGAATAGATTCACAAGAGTCACTTTCCCCCAAATGCTAGATGGTTTAATGTTCGAAAATGAAAAAATTAAGAAAGTCATAAATATTACTGCTGTAATTTTACAGATGTACTGTTGACATTTATATTATTACTACTTTTTTATTTTTCTTCAATTTTTTTATATATATTTTTTTATTTAACTGAAATATTACAATATTTATTTTTGATTCATATTTGTATTTTTATATATAATATTTTTTTATATATAACAACAACAATACAAAATATATTATTATTAATATTAATTTTAACATTACATGTGTAAAATAACACTATTATATAGTCATATATATATAATAACAAAATTTTGTGCGAAAATGTGCAGCCTTACATTCAAGCACAGAAAACTTGGAGTTTCTTTTTTTTAAATTGCATTTTATACAGCAACTGCAATCGCAATTTTTAATCAGAAAATCTGTTAATCCCCCCCCCCCCAAATAATGAAGTCCTAAACGAAACACCCAAATTGAACTTAATTTTAACATTACATGTGTAAAATAACACTATTATATAGTCATATATATATAATAACAAAATTTTGTGCGAAAATGTGCAGCCTTACATTCAAGCACAGAAAACTTGGAGTTTCTTTTTTTTAAATTGCATTTTATACAGCAACTGCAATCGCAATTTTTAATCAGAAAATCTGTTAATCCCCCCCCCCCCAAATAATGCAGTCCTAAAAGAAACAACCAAATTGAACTGGAATTTATTCCAGTATCTTCTATCTGGTCTCAGTTTGGTTTGCTTTTGAGCATTTTTGGTAGCTTTCTGGATAAAAAAAATAAATAAAAAAACCTTTGTTGATCAAGTACTGCTGGCACCTGTTTGACATAAAAAGATAATTACTGAAAATAAAAATAAAAATGTAATATAAAAACATCTAAAAAATAAAACAAAAAAAAGTCAAATAAAAATAAAACAATATAAAAATAATAAAATCATAAAAAATATAATTAAATAATTAAATAAATCTCAAACCCTGAAACACATCATCCATTATGGACTCTTTGCTCTTCTCACCTGCAGTAAGTTGGTTCGTATACGTTTGTCTGTGCACTGTTTGGCGACCTCCTTGGCGAGGAGCGTGACCTCGTCTGAGGCTTTAGCGATATCTTTGGCGCACTGGATGAGCGCCCTCTTATTCCCGCTGGCGCCCCGGACCAGTCGAGACATCTCGGCCATCAGCAGAGCCATGCGCTTGGCGGCTCCGATGATGTCATTGCCCTGCAAGAAACCTTGTTTAATATCTATACATGCGCCGCAAACCAACCCAAACCCATCAGACTCACCTTACTGGACCACTTGCGGGCCTCGTCGTGCAGCTGCCTCGCGGCCACCATCATGGGCTCGCTGACCATCTCTCCGGCCTGCTGTTCGGGGAACTCCTCGTCCTTCTCCTCCGGCGGTGGAGGTCTGGGAGGAGGCACTTCACCCTCTGGCAGCGGAGGTTTTGGAGGGGCGGCGTTGTCGCTTATCTGAAGGAGAACCGGGACTGGTGATTAAAACCGTGCTGGTGCAGTAAATACATGCAGCTGCGGGAGTCTACGGTGAATCTGACCTGCAGGTGCTCCAGGTCTGGAGGTGGAGGAGGGAAGTCCGGCTCCTGCGGCTGGAATGCCTCCTGGACTTTAGCCACGGCACCCAGGATCTTATAACCCGAGTCCAGGAAGCCCCTCTGAAGGCCTGACCAGGAAGACAATGGGCACAGGTTCAACTAAAGGCCTTTCCACACTGAGCGCGATGCGAATCGCCGAAGAACGGTGCTTTCACACCGAGTGCGAAACGATTGATCGTCTTCTGCTAATTCACGCCTGCACACTAGGTGGCGCCGACCAACAATGCATTTTTCCTCAGATATGTATCTCGTTAGTGTTGTCACTGTACCAAAATTTTAGTATTCGGTACCAATACCAGTGAAAATCCACGGATCTCGGTACCAATTTCTGTACCAAAGCAAAACACAAAAACATGCTAATTAAAAAATTTAACTATACGTTCATTTAATCCAAACTGTGTACATATTTAATTTTAAAGGGCTTTTGAAAACCTTCTAGAGTTATTCAGCCAAGAATAACAACTAAGTTAGCTAAAAAAAAAAAAAGGAAGCCCTGCTTTTCTGACTGATATGACACAAACCGTGTTAACCATTTGTACATTATCCAACACGCATATTTTAGATTCTCAATTCATGTAAAAGCCTCTGGTGTGTAAAAATAGTAAATACTGTATCATCATGTCCTCCTGTTTTTTTTTTACTCTAATAAAAGTTATAGGTGCATTAAATAGTTAATAAAGAAACTTCATTCTAATGCTCATTATATTAGTGTTAGCCGCGCTTATGCTAATGATTAACTACTCTAATAACAGCATCATTTCAGTCAGACATTCAAATTAAAATATTGAATAATAGACATAAAAAGATAATTACTGAAAATAAAAATAAAAATGTAATATAAAAACATCTAAAAAATAAAACAAAAAAAAGTCAAATAAAAATAAAACAATATAAAAATAATAAAATCATAAAAAATATAATTAAATAATTAAATAAATCTCAAACCCTGAAACACATCATCCATTATGGACTCTTTGCTCTTCTCACCTGCAGTAAGTTGGTTCGTATACGTTTGTCTGTGCACTGTTTGGCGACCTCCTTGGCGAGGAGCGTGACCTCGTCTGAGGCTTTAGCGATATCTTTGGCGCACTGGATGAGCGCCCTCTTATTCCCGCTGGCGCCCCGGACCAGTCGAGACATCTCGGCCATCAGCAGAGCCATGCGCTTGGCGGCTCCGATGATGTCATTGCCCTGCAAGAAACCTTGTTTAATATCTATACATGCGCCGCAAACCAACCCAAACCCATCAGACTCACCTTACTGGACCACTTGCGGGCCTCGTCGTGCAGCTGCCTCGCGGCCACCATCATGGGCTCGCTGACCATCTCTCCGGCCTGCTGTTCGGGGAACTCCTCGTCCTTCTCCTCCGGCGGTGGAGGTCTGGGAGGAGGCACTTCACCCTCTGGCAGCGGAGGTTTTGGAGGGGCGGCGTTGTCGCTTATCTGAAGGAGAACCGGGACTGGTGATTAAAACCGTGCTGGTGCAGTAAATACATGCAGCTGCGGGAGTCTACGGTGAATCTGACCTGCAGGTGCTCCAGGTCTGGAGGTGGAGGAGGGAAGTCCGGCTCCTGCGGCTGGAATGCCTCCTGGACTTTAGCCACGGCACCCAGGATCTTATAACCCGAGTCCAGGAAGCCCCTCTGAAGGCCTGACCAGGAAGACAATGGGCACAGGTTCAACTAAAGGCCTTTCCACACTGAGCGCGATGCGAATCGCCGAAGAACGGTGCTTTCACACCGAGTGCGAAACGATTGATCGTCTTCTGCTAATTCACGCCTGCACACTAGGTGGCGCCGACCAACAATGCATTTTTCCTCAGATATGTATCTCGTTAGTGTTGTCACTGTACCAAAATTTTAGTATTCGGTACCAATACCAGTGAAAATCCACGGATCTCGGTACCAATTTCTGTACCAAAGCAAAACACAAAAACATGCTAATTAAAAAATTTAACTATACGTTCATTTAATCCAAACTGTGTACATATTTAATTTTAAAGGGCTTTTGAAAACCTTCTAGAGTTATTCAGCCAAGAATAACAACTAAGTTAGCTAAAAAAAAAAAAAGGAAGCCCTGCTTTTCTGACTGATATGACACAAACCGTGTTAACCATTTGTACATTATCCAACACGCATATTTTAGATTCTCAATTCATGTAAAAGCCTCTGGTGTGTAAAAATAGTAAATACTGTATCATCATGTCCTCCTGTTTTTTTTTTACTCTAATAAAAGTTATAGGTGCATTAAATAGTTAATAAAGAAACTTCATTCTAATGCTCATTATATTAGTGTTAGCCGCGCTTATGCTAATGATTAACTACTCTAATAACAGCATCATTTCAGTCAGACATTCAAATTAAAATATTGAATAATATTCATAACTGAAGCGGTTATGACTTGCAGACTTGCACTCTATTTGTGGCGACATATATATGCAAATTCATTCTCTGCCAGCAGGAGGCGCTTGTAGAGCAGAAGAGATCGAGGTTTCCCCGCTAAAGGCTGAAAATGACATCCATAATTTTCTGAAGACAGTCGGTTTCCTTCAGAAATACAGAGATATAAAAACACCCGCACCGGGTTTAGACTTTGACACGTGCAGTGCTCATGTTTATTCAACGAAGTCAAAGCCTTTTGGAAAATCTATTTGTGAGGTCAGTTTTGATATTGTGGCGGGCACCTCAAATAAATCAATGTATAGGAAACACAAGATCTAAATATTACAAATTAAAATGAAACTTACCTGCTTGAACCCTTTCATTTGATCTGGGTGTCTGTCTTTAAAGTGTTTTGTTAGTTTGGTGTGTTTCCTCATTTTGATGTCGCCACGTCTCAGTGCTTTTATGACGAGAGCGCATCTGCGCAGCTTTCGGATAGCGCATCAAGAACCGGGTTGACCGGGTACTCGGTACCACCGGTACTTAAAAACACCTGGTACCGTAACGTTTTCATTTTTTTAGTACCGACTTGGTACCGAAGTACCGGGTCTTTTGACAACACTATATCTTGTAAATGGATTTAACATCTAAATAAAGATGGCTCTACACCAGAAACTCAAACTATCTATAATGCTTACAAGAATAGGCTACATCCTAAAATATAATTAGAAGTACAATTAGCATCAAGCTACACTTGAACATTTATTTGCTTACCCACTTTAAACCATCATCGACTGCTTGTAATAACCTCCGATTGTGATTTATAGTTGATTCTATAATAAGCAGACACATGCACTCTTTGTATGTTTAATAAAGCTACACTGCTAATATTTGTCATAAACATCCTTTATTGCTATAAAAAATATATATACCATGAGCTGCATACAAAACACATACAGAAAATATATCGTCATAATCATTTGTCTATTTGCTTTCATATTTCATGTGTAGAAAAATGTTTCACTCGATTTTTTTAATACGGAAGATCTAGACTAGAGAGTGAACGTGCTCGGACTCATAACACTCGCGCACGGTGCTCTCCAGATCACATGATTCAGTGAAGAATTATTAGAAATGTTATTCTGTATAAAGAACATGCGAGAATAAATCTATTCTCAAATACCAACGATAACAAGAACTCAGCATCCCTTAGACACTCTTTTTCTGTTTGTTTTCACTGGTTTTCGAAACAGCGCCACCACTCTTATCCTTTTGTGCAACAGCAGCTGCTCCGGTCAGGTGATCCTAGCTCAAATCTTATTGGACGGCCCGTGTTTTTGCTTTGCGAAACTGAAAAGATTCGTCGGACTGGTGCGGAAAAAAACATCTGCATTTTCGGTGCGCCAGTGTTCACGGTCTATGTGGAAGCATCCATAGAAATGTATTGTTTTATTCCAGTGCGTCATCGCATCCGATATTCGTTTCACTTTTTCGCGCTCAGTGTGGAAAGGCTTTAAGGCTGCGATTGAATTAAATAAATATATGCGATGTGTTTCAGAGTGAAGCGCGGCACTGTGTTCATGTACACGCCGGCAGCTCATGATCCGGTGTTTTCAGCATCTCAGAGCGGCAGGAAATGCTGCTCCACTGCTTTCACGTGTATTTGAGAACACGACCGGCTCCAACCATCTTGAGACTTGTAGGTTTAACGATTAAAAATTAATAAATTAAGAAAGTCATAAACATGAATATTCTAATTTTACCCCCCCCCCCCCCCCCCAAAAAAATACTATTTTTTTTCTTTTACAGTGAAATGTAACAAACAGCTATTTTTATTTTGTTTAATTTTGTATTTAGTAGCAGTAATAATATTTTTTATAGTTGGTAAAAATATTATAATATTTTTGTAATTTTTTATAAACCACATTTTTTCCAAATTGTGAAGCCTTACAAACATGTACAGCAGCGAAATATTACAATAGCAATATTTCTTATTTTGTTTAATATTTGTAATATTAAGTAATACTACTACTAATAACAACAGATAATTTTATAGTCATATTTTCATATAAATCACAAGTTTTTTTTGCCAAATTGTGAAGCTCTAAAAACATACATTAAACATTTTGTTAGTAATAATAATAATAATAGTAATATTTTTTTGTTTGTTAGTTTTATTTTTTATTTGTTAGTAATAATAATAATAACAATTTTATAATCATGTCAATATATAAATCACAAAATTGTTGGCCAAATTATGAATCCCTACAATCATGTAATCAAATTTTATTTAGAAATAATAATAATAATAATAATAATAATAAGTATTAATATTATTATTGATAATTTTATAGTCATATTTATAATAAATCACAAAATTTTTGGTTAAATTATATCATATAAACAAGCATAACAGTGAAATATTACAATAGTAATAGTTATTATTTTGTTTAATATTTTTATTTAGTAGTAGTAGTAGTAATAATAAATAAGAAGTTATAATAAGTTAAATAAAAACTTTTATAGTCATATTTATATATAAATCACAAAAATTTGGGCCAAATTGTAAAGCCAAATAAAATTGCATTTGAAATTGAAAAACATTTTTTAATCGGATAAATCACAATTAGATATTTTCCCCATGACATGCAGCCCTACTTTCAACCAACAACTCTTCCGGCAGATCTTTAAAAGTGCACTAATATATATATATATGAGTGACGCTAGCCTATGTGATAATGATGCTGGGTGCTGTGGATGGTTGCTATGCAGTTGTGTGTCTCACCTTGGTCCTGTATGTTGGCGGCCACGGCCTTGGCGTCCATGACCATCGGTGAGATGGTCCTGCTGAGCTCGTCAGACGCCGCTTTCACGGTCTCTCTGAACTTCGGGTCCTCTGAGTTCTCCACCTCTCGCTTCGCCACCAGCAGGATCCGATTGGCTCGCCGGGCGATGCTGGTTGCCCCGGCGACCAGCATCTGAGGCTGGTGATTGGCCATAGCTACCTGACACTTGTCCAGATCTTTCTTAATGGCTTCTTCTGATGCATACAACAGAGACCTGGTGTCGATCGCTTCATCCACCAGACCTGAGAGACAGAGAGAGAGAGTTGAGATTTGTTCATACAGTTACTGTAGATGATTTATGCAAATGAAAAAAGTAAACATTGTCCCCATTCAGAGAGAACTACTAAGACAAACATTGTGATTTCAACCTATTTTTATTGTATTTTTTCCACATTATTTTTTTTTCTAATTTATTTTGATCTTTGTCAAATACTGTAACAATTTTTTTCATTGATCTCTGATAGTTTTCTGGACAAAATAACCATTTGTGGGTCGAGTACTGCTGGCATCCCGTCTGATAATTACGGATAATAAAATAAACTAAAATATTAAAAAATAAAATGTTAAATGAAATAAAAATGAAATAAATACATTAGATCCTGTCTGACATAAAAATATATGTACTAAAAATTTAATTAAATTAAAAAAATTAAATCAATAAAAATTTTAACTAAAACAAAATTTAATTCAATTAAAATTATATAAGTAAAAATAAATACATTAGATCGATAGATAACATCTTGTCTGACATAAAAAGATATTTACTGAAAATAAAACTAAATAAAAATATAAAATAAATTAAATAAAAATATAAACAATACATAGATAGATAGATAGAATAATATAAAATGTAAATTAAATTAAATTAAAATTCAATAAGTGAAAAATTCATTACATAGATCGATATATAGCATCCTGTCTTTAAAAAAAGAAAGAAAATAAACAATATATAAAAAAATAAAATAAAAATGAAATCAGTAAAAATATGAACATCAGACAGAAGTTTGTCACCTGTCATTTTCTCGACATTGTCGATCCACTGATTCTTCATGGTCTCAAAGTGTTCGTAAGCCGCCTGGTTTCCAGGATTCTTCAGGAGGATGCGAGCTGCAGAGACGACCTGACGAAAACATTTTTTAAAAATCACACTTATGTACAGTCAATTTTCCACCAGCCTCGGTCTCGTGTGAACGGTGTTTCTGTTACCTGCGGCGTCAGATCTCTGGCTGATTTGACGGCCGTCTGGATTCCCTCCACCGTGCTCTTGTTGGCCGTGCCGACTGCAGCTGCTTTCTCCGCCGTGGCTCCCAGACGACCCGAGTGATTCTCAAAGTTTGCAGCCCGCTCCTCGAACACCTGATCACACACACATTATCCATCACACAGAGGAAGATGATTTGACGGCAGCATTAGTGTGTGTCTGTGATGGTGTGGCACCTCCTCTCTGTTGGGCGCGTCTGGAGGAGTCGTTGCTGCCACTGCCAAGAGTTTGACCGGCGTAGTCGTGTCACTGAAGATATCAGACCCTAACATTATAAATGTCTTTACTGCCGCATTTGATCACTTTAATGCATCCTTGCTGAATAAAAGTATTAATTTCCACAAACCTTTGAATGGTAATGTATAGAATTTGTGAAATATCACATGATGCTGTTGGTCTCGAGAGGAAGATTTATATTCCCTCACCAGCAGGTGGAGCTCTTTACTGTATCGTTGTGCATGTGTGATATTGAATATGACTTTGCTTGCCATGCATTTATCACATTTATTTGTTTAAAAATAGTGATAGTTGTGTATTTGCATGTACATAAACGGGACTATTTTCTGCACTTAACTTTTTTTTTTTTACAGAATAATAATTATATAAAAGAAAATATTTAAAAAAAAAATAATTACAAACAGAAAAGTTATTAGAAGAAATGTATTACAAAGAAAATAAAAATAACAAAAGCACATACAAAATTAAAAGAAAAATTAAAATATAAAAATAAAAGCTTGTTCAAGCTTATTTATAGCAGTATATATAAATAATAGCTCTGTTATGATTGGCTAACCTCAGTGTAAGCAGGTGAAGTTCACTCTGTCATTTATCAAGTCAATGAGAACTGATCATGTGTTTGTGAATGATGTGCTAATGAGCTCATGCTTGAGATGTTTGTGAGAACATGAGAATATTTCTGAATGTTGTTTCTGGAGGGCTGGCTGAAGCGGGGAGGTGAGCATAACGTACTTTGAGTGTGTCCTGCAGCTGCTGAGCGATGGCGCGGGCCGAAAAGTTATTAGAAGAAATGTATTACAAAGAAAATAAAAATAACAAAAGCACATAAAATTACAAAATTAAAATAAAAATTAAAATATAAAAATAAAAGCTTGTTCAAGCTTATTTATAGCAGTATATATAAATAATAGCTCTGTTATGATTGGCTAACCTCAGTGTAAGCAGGTGAAGTTCACTCTGTCATTTATTAAGTCAATGAGAACTGATCATGTGTTTGTGAATGATGTGCTAATGAGCTCATGCTTGAGATGTTTGTGAGAACATGAGAATATTTCTGAATGTTGTTTCTGGAGGGCTGGCTGAAGCGGGGAGGTGAGCATAACGTACTTTGAGTGTGTCCTGCAGCTGCTGAGCGATGGCGCGGGCCTGAGGACCGTCTGCCTCCCCGCGGGCCGCTAGCTCGGCTAACTGCCCCATCAGGTGCTCCACCTCCTCACATTTACCCAGCAGCCCCTGCCTCTGTGACGCTGGCAGCGCATTGGCCAGACGACGGCCCTCGGCGACCAGCCCACGGATCGCAGCCTGACCTACAATCACAAACACACAACCCCTAATGCAAAGGAGATCCGTTTCACTGGAGTATGAAAGAGAGCGGGATGAGAGCCGCACCGACACCGCTGTCATCCAGCGAGGGGTTGTCGATCCATCTCTGCGCCTGCTCCATCTTCCCCTCCAGGTGAACGGCCGCTTTGGCGGGCCGAGTGTTGGCCACTGCTTTGCTGGTTTTGGACTGGAGGTTCTGCAGAGCTGTGGCCATCTGCTTCGCCAGCGCTCGAGCCTCAGGAGTGTCGCCCTTACCACTGAACACACACACACACACACACACACACACACACACACACACGCGCGCGCGCGCACAGACACACACACACAGATACACAGACACAGAGACACAGGTTTTTCTATTTTAATATACATTCAAATCGAATTTATTCCTGTGACGTAAAGCTGTATTTTCAGCATCATTACTGCAGTCTTCAGTGTCACATGATCTTCAGAAATCAGTATAATATGCTGATTTATTATCAGTGTTGAAACTGTTGCTGCTTAATATTTTTTTGGAAGCTGTGATACTTTTTTCAGGATTCTTTGATGAATAAAAAGTTAAAAAGAAGAGCATTTATTTAAAATAGAAATCTTTTCTAACAATATACACTACTGTTCAAAAGTTTGGGGTCGGTACATTTATATTCTTTCTTCTTTTGAAAGAAATGAAAACTTTTATTCGGCGAGGATGTGTTAGATTGTTAAGAAGCGATAGCAAAGATTTATATTGTTAGAAAAACTTTTTAACTTTTTATTCATCAAAGAATCCTGAAAAGTATCGCAGTTTCCAAAAAAATATTTGTCAGCACAACTGTTGATAATTCTAATAATAAATCAGCATATTATTATGATTTCTGAAGATCACATGACACTTTATACTGGAGTAATGATGCTGAAAATACAGCTGCGCATCACAGAAATAAATTAGATTTTAAAGGATATTAAAATAGAAACCATTATTTTATATTGTAATAACATTTTGCAAGATTACTGTTTTTTACTGTATTTTTGATCAAATAAATGCAGCTTTGATGAGCAGAAGACACTTCTTTAAAAAAAACTTTTGACTGATAGTGTGTATATATTTATATATAAATTAAATAAAGAAATGTTCCAAACTACTAGTAATAATATTATTGTAGAGTAAAAAAATTAATAAATAAATAAATAAAAAAAGGTATTAGTATTATTATTTATTTTATTTACAGAACTTTAAAATTACAAAGCTAATATTTATTGCCGTCTTAAGTTCTTTGCATTCAAACATCATGCCACGGAGCTTTTATTTTGGCAGAAATCTACAAAAGCTCCTCTTTTGTAGACAGCAGATTTATTTAATGAGATTCTCATTACGAAACAGCGGTTTTTGACATAATGTGACAAGTTTGCATTGCAGGTGATTTTAATCAGTCTGAAAAAGAAACTAAAGCCAAGCTGAAACAGGACGGATTCGTTTGCCAGGATTAGTGCCATCAAATCTTCAAAAGATGCTTTTTTTGAGGCACTTTTCAACAAGTAAACTAGATTAAGCCCACGAGTTCAGTTACATCTGTGAAATAAGTGCAGAAACACACGCAGCAGCTCATCTGACTCAAAAAATGTGCAGAACTTCCGAACAGCCGTTGCTTAGCTACCGCCAAACAGTCAAACAATGGAAACCGGGATTCCTCACGGAACATCCTGCTAATATTCCAAAGATCCAGGCCAAGAATCGCCACAAAGCCCTACTCAAAGTCAAGATGCTGAGAGATACGTACGCTTTCTTGAGCTCGGAGAGTTTGGCGGTGAGGCCGGCGATCTCGCCCATGCTGCGCAGGATGTCCTCTCGCTCCTTGGGATCTTCGCAGAGATCCGCGATCTTCCTGGATTCTCCCAGAAGAGCCCTGATGTTCTCCTCTCCCTCCGGACCGCCGTGAGGATCCGCCAGCCAGCTCTGCCGTTCACAAAACACGAACGGCGTTCAGAACGAAGCTTAGACAGCTGTGTGATTCATCCAGACAAGGCGGCAGGCTCACCTGAGCGGCGTCGGTTCTCTTGGCGATGGCTTGTTTCGAGCCGGTCATGGCCTCCAGTTTACGTGCCGCATTTTCCACTTTCCCCGTCAGGACGTCCAGACCCTGAGACACCTGCTGTGCTTTCTGCATGGCCACCGGACTCGCTCCCTGACCCCTGCGCAGGACACACACGTCAAACACAATGAAAAACACCTCTCGCATCCCAAATATGATCAAGCTTTCATACCAGCAAGCTTTTGAAATTGGATGAACTTCTGGTTTTGTGTCACTGATGTTATTCCTTCTTCTCCACTAACAGGACCGAATGTAATCAAATTGCTTTAAAAATGCAGCATACAATTGAAATTGTATAAAAATATTTTTATATTATTTTGACATATACACAAAAATATTTAAAAATAACTACTTTTAATATTATTTCTGAAACACAATATTTAAACAAATATTTTTAATATATAATTATTTTTTATATTATTATTAATAAAAAATATATACAGAAATTGCACATAAATTTTGCTAAAACTGTTTAAATGTAAATATTTTTACAATTATTTTTGATAAACAATATAGAAACAAATATTTTTTAATATTATCCTTGACAATCAAAATATTTAATTCTATAAATATTTTTGTATTATTTCTGTAAAAAAACTAAAATATTTTTAATATAATTTTGATAAACAATACGTAAACATTTGTTTAAATATTATTTATGATAAAAATACTTACATATATTTCATATTATTTTATTAAATATTTTAGATATTATTTTTGCCAAAAAACTATATTATCTTTGATAAACAAACTACTTCAAGCTAACTATTTTTATATTATTTTTTATTTAAATATTTAGACATACATTTACTATTTTGATGAAAAAATTAATTGTAAATATTTTTTATATTATATCTGATAAACAATATAGAAACCACTATTTTCAATATTTTTTATTAAAATATTAAAACAAATATTTTTAATATTATCTTTTAAAAATAAAAATACATAATTGTAAATAATTTTAGTATTACTTTTGTAAAAAAACACAAATGTTTTGAATATAATTCATCATAATCAATATTTAAAAGTAAATATTTTAATATTTTTTATTTTAAAAGATTAAGCATACATTTTTTATATTATTTTTAATTAAAAAGTCAAGATTTAGACGAGCAGCACAGCAATTTCCCAGCAGAGATGGAAAATGGGGTTTAAGAGGATTATGGGTAATATTAGTCAGCTGCTTTTAATAAGACGACCGGGAGAAAACCTGATGCGAGCTGTGACTCTGTGACTCAGGTTTTCTCGAATCTAAACTTTCCTTTTGGATGACTAATCACTGAAAGTGTTCAACCTACATGGACATTTTAATTATATTGTATATAATGTTTATAAATGTATATAAAAATACATTAATCATTACACCATAGCCACAATACATATATATTTTACATTCATATATATACATATATATTTCAACCTTGGTTTTCAAAATAAAATAAAATAAAATAAAATAAAATAAAATAAAATAAAATAAAATAAAATAAAATAAAATAAAATAAAATAAAATAAAATAAAATAAAATAAAATAAAATAAAATAAAATAAAATAAAATAAAATAAAATAAAATAAAATAAAATAAAATAAAATAAAATAAAATAAAATAAAATAAAATAAAATAAAATAAAATAAAATAAAATAAAATAAAATAAAATAAAATAAAATAAAATAAAATAAAATATCTGGATTTTAATACCTGGCCCGCAGCTCAGAATAAAATAAAATAAAATAAAATAAAATAAAATATCTGGATTTTAATACCTGGCCCGCAGCTCAGACACCTGCTCAGTAAGTTGTCCAAGCGTTTTGGCCGTTCCCACGATGTCTCGTCTCTCCTTCCCAGCGCAGAGTTCGCCAACTTTTCCCGCCTCGTCCAGGATCTGGCGAATGGCTTGTTCGCCCGGGTCACCTGCGACGACACAGCATCAGCAAACAGCCATCTGTGACTCTCAACGTCTTTTTTCTCATCTGATTATTTGACACATTTTTCCTTAAAGTACCTGGCTGGCTGTGCGGGTCTCGGAGCCAGTTCTTGGCTTGGGCCATTTTGGAGTCGATCAGAGCCAGCGCTCTCTTCATAGCCTCTGTGTCCTGCAAACCACGTCCACAACATCAAACACACAGTCCTGCAGCAGATTAACACAGACACCTTACATCTGACATCAGGACGTGCTGATGATGTTCTGTATCGTGTGTGTGTGTGTGTGTGTGTGTGTGTGTGGAGTTATTTTGTCAGTTGTCTGTGTGATTTATTAATAGATACGACCTCAGTGAACTTCTCAGTCTGCATTCATACACAAATTCCATATATTTCACAGATTATAACATTATAAGAAATTATAACATTATAATAACATTACAAGAAATTATAATTATATATAAAATAATTTATTTAAAGTCTGCATTCATAAACTAATTTGATATTTTCCACTTTAATGTGACAAATCTGTATTTGAGTGACAGTGTGAAGAGAGAAAAAGAAATATCAGAATGAATCTAATATTTTAAATTCTGATCTGATGTGACTTCGGTCAGATCACAGTTAATGTAATTTTTATGTCAATTTAGCTCGACATTTGCTTTTCTTATCCTTAGTATGAAGATGATAGAGAATGGCCAGTGACAAGTGTCTTATATTTTTATATGTTATACATATAAACTCTAATAATCTACAAATAATCTACTAGAAACTCAATTTATAAAAAAAAAAAAATACAATTTATATAATATTTATATATCAATATTTATACAATTATATTTCAATTTATTAATAAATACATTCTAATAAATTACATAATTAAAATAAAATTTAACTAAATATTGAATAAAAATATGTTCTATTGCAGCGGTGGCGAACTCCGGTCCTGGAGAGCCGCAGCCCTGCAGAGTTCAGCTCTAACCCTAATTAAAACTCACCTGCCTGTAGCTTCCTAATAACAAAACTCTGCAGGGCTGCGGCTCGCCAGGACCGACGTTCGCCACCCCTGTTCTATTGAAAACTAAATTAAAAACTAAATAAAGTAAAATAAAGTAAAAAATATATATAAAATAAAATGTAGAAAACTTTGCTATCAGCTAAAAATGAATAAATAAAAATGAACATTAAACTATGTGTGAACAGTAGTTTGCAAAAGCATTTTTCATTAATAATAATTAATCATTAATAATAAGCAAACTGAACAGAACTGAACTGAATTTACTAAAGTAGTGAGTTGAGAGTGAACTGAACAGAACAGAGAGAGAGAGAGAGAGAGAGAGAGAGAGAGAGAGAGAGAGAGAAAAACTAAATTAAAAACTAAATAAAGTAAAATAAAGTAAAAAATATATATAAAATAAAATGTAGAAAACTTTGCTATCAGCTAAAAATGAATAAATAAAAATGAGCATTAAACTATGTGTGAACAGTAGTTTGCAAAAGCATTTTTCATTAATAATAATTAATCATTAATAATAAGCAAACTGAACAGAACTGAACTGAATTTACTAAAGTAGTGAGTTGAGAGTGAACTGAACAGAACAGAGAGAGAGAGAGAGAGAGAGAGAGAGAGAGAGAGAGAGAGAGAGAGAGAGAGAGAGAGAGAGTGAGCGTGTGTGAGCATAGAGAGAGAGAGAGAGAGAGAGAGAGAGAGAGAGTCAGTAGTAGTATGTCCTTTTTTGGTTAAAACATTCGTCAGCTGCTGCTTCCTAAAGTTGACTCACACAGTTTGTCATCACAGCAGATAAAACACTCACACACACACACACACTCTCTCACACACACAGACACAGACACACACATTTACACACACACACTGGTCACACACACACACACACACACACATTTACACACTCACACACACACACACACTCACGATATGTAATTAAACAGAAAAACGGCCTTGTGATTTATTCAGTGATACTGAGGCTGATGGTGCAATGATACTGATGGTCCATGTCAAAGCATCACATCACATCAGAGTCCTCAGAGGTGAGCCGTTTAACACTTCTGCAACATCAGACTCAAAGCCATAAACCTCACAGTTCCTCTCATGATGAAACACACTCAACACACACACACACACACACACACACACACACACTTACACACTCACACACACTCACACACACACTCACGATATGTAATTAAACAGAAAAACGGCCTTGTGATTTATTCAGTGATACTGAGGCTGATGGTGCAATGATACTGATGGTCCATGTCAAAGCATCACATCACATCAGAGTCCTCAGAGGTGAGCTGTTTAACACTTCTGCAACATCAGAGTCAAAGCCATAAACCTGACAGTTCCTCTCATGATGAAACACACTCAACACACACACACACACACACACACGCGCTGTCAGCCGTTTCCACTCAGGCTCTTCTCAAACCCAGACTATGTATTGTCTGTGTCCAGTCTAAAACCAGGTGGTTTTCTGGTCTCAGCTGGTCTTTAGAGAGACTGTGGGACCGGAAAACCACCTTGAGCTGGTTTAAGCAGCTTTTTTAACAGCTACAAATAGGAGACAGGAAATGATGTAGAGAAGGAGGTGGGAAGACAGGAAATGACCAAAGCTGGTCAGCTCAGGTTATTCACACTTCATTCTGACAATATTAGAGCTTTATATTATTATTACAGTGAGTACTTGCAGTGAGAGAGCCTGCATTCACACACAGTATTTATAACACTTCATATCAGAGCAATACAAGATTAAACACACACACACACACACACACACACACACGAGAACCTAAAGTGCTGCTCACATTACAGCAGGACAGAGACATGTTAAACATTAAACAGAGCCATCAGTGAGTCCAGCGGCCCTGACAAACCTCTGCTTCCTTCTCCAGCGTTAAATCAGCAGAATTCATATAATATTTTTGCCTAATATTTTTTATTAAGCGTCAAAAGAGTTAAATCATGTACAGTTATCAATCATTTCTGTGTGTTATATATTATTTTAAATTATTTAAATGCATAAAAATGCATATCATTTTGTTAATAAATTATATTATTTTATATATCATTTTTTAATAAATAGTATCTTTTTTTTAAGAAATATTTTTATTCAGAAAGGATGCATTAAAATGATCAAAAGTGACAGTAAAAGTTTTCTATTTCAAATAAACGTTGTTCTTTTAACCCTCTGTTCATCAAAGAATCCTAAAAATTTAAATCTATCACAGTTTCCACAAAAATATTGTGCAGCACAACTGTTTTCAACATTGGTAATAATCAGAAATGTTTCTCGAGCAGCAAATCAGCATATTATACTGATTTCTGAAGATCATGTGACACTGAAGACTGGAGGAATGATGCTGAAAATACAGCTTTGATCACAGCAATAAATTACAGTTTTACATAGATTCACATAGAAAACAGCTATTTGAAATTCTAATAATATTTCACATTTTTACTGTACTTTTGATCAAATAAATGCAGCCTTGGTGAGCATATGAACCGCTATATTGGTTATCCCTTATAACAAAATAATTAAACTACTATAATAACATAAATAAATTAGAAAAAATAATTTCTACAACAATGCATCCCTAAATACTCAATGTCATTTAAAATATTTATATTTTTTTCATATTTTAGATGACTTGATGCTGGAAAAGGAAACGTTTTATTTCTGTGATGGCGATTCTGAAAAGAAAAGCGAGACAAACGTGTGAGATCTGCGTATTTCTCCGCGAGCAGCTCTATTCGGTTAGCATCACACACGAGCTGTCTCTTCGCTCCAAATCCAATCATCACATGTAAGCGAGTCGAGCCGAGCGCAAACCTGCTAACACACAGAGAGAGCATGCGCACAGATCCTTACCTTCTACAGCGGGAGGAAAACAAACCAAGAGAGGAGAAACAGAGCACACATTTGAACAAGAACGAGCGAAAAGATCCACTGAGAGACAAGAGAAATAAAGAAAGAAATAAAAACACAGAGCCTAGCTCTCACAAAACCCACATCTGAAAGCATTAACCTTCAACCTCAAACACTCACTTCCCCAAAACACATCAGCAAATCTCACAATATTTCATCTCACAAAATCTCATCCGTATTCCATGTTTAAAGAAAATGAAGCCTATTTTAGAGCTGTTAAGATTTTTAGCATTGTGATATTATTTATATTTTACATTTATATATATATTTATTAATAGTCACTTTAGTGTAAATTCATTACATAAAAATGATTATATATTATAATTACAAAGAAACTCAAAACTAAAATGTCCAGACATATTAAGATAATAAAAATACTCTTTTTTTTCTTTCTTTTTACACATAACAGTACTGAAGATTTGAGGAAAATATGCTTAACTTTCATTGCAATAATTGTCACAATGCATACAATTCTATTATTTATATTTTTGATATTTATATAAAATACAATTATTATATTCACATTTAGACTGTATTTCCCCTGCATGTTGTGTAATGCAAAAAAAAACCACACACACTTTATTTTAATTTAAAATAAAAAGCTATTAAATAAAAATAAAAACTCAAAACTCTAATAAAAATGTTTTTCTTTTTTCCATTGTAACAATGCATAACATCTTGATAGTCCTAAAACATACTTCGGTTTCTTTAAGAAAAATCTTAAGTTTTCGTGAGACTGGTTCATACTGATATGCTGATATTTCCATGCATGCAATCCTGCATCAGCCCCGCAGCTTCTACAGCACATTCATTCCCAAAACTGTTAAACTGTTTTCACTCTTTCCAGAACAAGTGAGCAAAAAGCAACAAACTTTGAGGCCAAAAACTTAATTTCCAATGAATTTTTTTAGTCTAAAAGTGATCTGGATGGACTTCTAGATGGACTTGTTATTATTTGCACATGCCGTTTCCAGCCAAAATCTCAGGATTTACTTCAGATCTACTGCAAAATCCAGCCAGAGAACCTGAAGCCAGCTCAACACACACACACACACACACACACACACACACCTATATTTGCAAACACCAAACAGAGTAGCTCACATTACACACTTCACCCTTCAAATCTAGACTTAAAAATACATTTGTAATATATTTTCATGCTCAAACCAACACTAGATTGCATATGCATGCATGTGTGATGTATAATGTGTTATAAACATCATAAAGCGTGAGAGCAGACAGTAAACTGCGCGGTGTGTGTTTGTGAGGTGGGTTCATCCTGCATGCACATGAAGACACCGTGACCTTTGCCCTCTCACACACCTTACTGGCCCAGGCATCCTCGTCCCAGGACGTGAGCTGCAGCACGCGGATGATTTCATTGATTTCTGCGCTCATCTTCTCCACGGTGAAGTTCCTGTTCTTCAGGGCCTCCTCCACACCTTTACCCTGAGACGTCCTGGTCGTTACGAAGATCTTGATGCCTATGTGAGACATCAACAGATAAGTTCTGCTCACCAAGGCTGCATTTATTTGATCAAAAATACAGTAAAAATTGTGAAATATTATTATAATTTCAAACAGCTGTTTTCTATGTGAATATCTGTTAAGCTGTAATGTATTCCTGTGATGCGCAGCTGTATTTTCAGCATCATTACTGCAGTCTTCAGTGTCACATGATCTTCAGAAATCAGTATAATATGCTGATCTGCTGCTCGAAAAACATTTCTGATTATTATCAATGTTGAAAACAGTCGTGCTGCCCAATATTCTTGAGGAAATTCTTCATTCTTTGATGAATAGAAAGTTCAAAAGAACAGCATTTATATATGGAATAGAAATCTTTCGTAACATTATAAATGTCTCTTCTGTCACTTCTGATCAATTGAATGCGTCCTTGCTGAATGAAAGTATTAGTTTCTCTAGATCTGCGAGGTCAGAGGTCGGATCAGACCTGAGATGAGAACGGGCAGCAGCTCCTTGACGGTGTTCATGGAGTTAACCAGCATGACTCTGTGCTCCTGATGAGTTAATTCCTGCTGCCGCTCGTCAATCATCTTGGCCATCTTCGTCATGCCTGTGGAAGCAAATACAGTCAGACGTGTGACGCTTTTACTGATTGACCAGTTTAGTCTAAAAGCTGCATACTAACCAATAGCACCACTCAAGATCACTTAATAAAGCCAAAAAATGTATGTGAACACAAGACAAATCAGAAACAGAATGAGAGATGAGCAAATCTAGTAAAATAAATAAAAGCAGCATAACACACACAAAAAAAAAACCTGATGCAACATGGTGACAAAGCATTAGGCGATAACGCAGGATGTTCAAAAGAACAGCATTTACTTGGAAATCTTTTGTAACATTATACATGTCTTTACTGCAACTTTTCATCAATTTAATGCATCCCTGGTGAACAAAATTATTAATTTCTTTAAAAAAAAAAAACCTTACTGAACCCTCGAACAGTAGTGTAGTGTAGTGTATTAATATTTACATGTACTAGAAATATTTTAATATAAATATTATTTATTAATTTTTTAATTTTTTCTTTACTAAAAGGAAAAATACAACAATCTGGAAAGTATAACTACAATGCCTTTCCCAAAGCCCTAAAGTAAATGTAAAACCTAATACAGTTTAAAAACAGATTATGAGCAAATGGTGTGAAATGAATAAAATTACATAAGGAAGCATCATAATTATAATCATAGAAGCAAAACCATCTAAATAAATAAATAAGTAAAGAAATCAGATGCAACACAAAGCATTAAGCACTAACTCAGGATTATTTGATAAATTGAAAGTTCAAAAGAACGACATTTATCTGAAATAGAAATCTTTTTTAACATTTTAAATATTTTAACATTTAATGCATCCTTGCTGAATAAAAGTATTAATAAAAAAAAAAACATTTTAACAGTACTAAACATTTTAACAGCAGCATATTTATATTTCCTAGAAATATTTAAATAATTTAATAATAAATAATTGTAACTATATAAATAAATAATTGTAATTATTATTTGCATTAAAAAAAATATTCAAAGCTGAATTTTCAGCATCATTACTCCAGTCTTCAATGTCATGCTGCCCAATAGTTTTGTGGAAAATATATTTTTTATTGTTTGATGAAGGGAAAGTTCAAAAGAACAGCATTTATTTGAAATATAAATGTTTGTAACATTATTAATGTGTTTAATGACACTTGAGCAATTTAATGCATCCTTGCTGAATAAAAGTATTAATTTCTTTATAAAAAAAGATTACTAAACTTGTTAACAGTAGTGTATTCATTTCCTAGAAATATTCTAATATTTTATTGGAAATATTTTAAAAGTTATTTACTTTTCTTTTTTTTTATTAGTTTTTTTCTTTACCGAAAATAAATAATCAGGAATCTGGAAAGTATACAGCTATAATGCAAATTCATAAACACATTTGCAGGCAAACAAAGGCAGACAATGCAAAACATTACTGATTGGTTTGTAATTTTCAGTACATTCAATGTAAGTCATTTTTGCAAATATGACAAACCCTCCTCTATGTCAACCAGCTAGATAACATTATCTCAGTGACAGATCAGTAGAAATGGGAACGACAACAATGCAGAACATCACAGAAAACCTACTGTTTACATTTGCACGCATAAAAACTGGATGCAAAAGATCAACGAATGTTGAAATTTCAGTGTGCACAGATCATATGCACTACAAGTTCTGATTCTTTATCGTATTCATTTTTCATAGATTTAGTTTTAGTCACTGCCCAACACTGTCGGCCCCACATGCATGCTTTTTTATTCACAGTCAGCAGCCCTAAATCACGTAGGAGTGACTTATTAGGCCCCAATTCCCACAACACACAGACACACACACACATGTGCTATTCATCGGTGTCCGACTGTCGTCAGGAGGGTTTTGTTGTAGTTGCAGAATGGAGACTGGTGTCATATTTCTCTGTGGCAGGACAGACCACAGCTGTGTGTGTGTGAGACAGGACAGCAAGGTCACAACAGTGTGTGTGTGTGTGTGTGTGTAGGCTACAGTAATGCATATGTATTTTAATCAGCATTACTGCACCAGGCCACACACGAACACAAACTATATTTAGAGGGAAACACAGGCTGTCCATTATGTGTGTCAGTGTTTCCAGTAATCCGTCCGCTCCTCCTGACTCAGGGATCTGAGCACAGCAGAATGAATTCATGCATGACTCAAAGCAGCTTCAGGATCAATGCAGCTGCGCACGAGCGTCTCGTCTGTACCTCTGCGAAAAGCTAAAGGTTTTCAGACTTGTGTGACATATCATTATTGCAAATAAATCAAGTTTGAGTACAACACAACCACAAGAATGACACGACGTCTGAGTAAACAGCCCAAAAACAGCATGTCTGTGGCATGTCATCAAGGTTCAGGACATTGTCAGCTATTTCCTGCTTTGTTTTATTTAGTTATTCCCTAAACAGCACTGTGATACACAGATGTTTGGGTAAATCGCTGGAGATTTCCCAGCTGCTGGACTGCATCCTAAGGGACGTTCGCACTGACAGTCATCTGCAGTGATCAATCAGCAGAAAGCTGTTCATTTTCAATGAGAGTTGGAGATTTGAAGGGATTTTACGGAGTTGAATCATTTAGCTGAATCACTAATTAATTATATAGAATCTCTGAATGATTTGTTCATGAATCGAACTGATTCAATCTGTTCACAGCACTTAACATGCCACTGGAGATGAAGAGTATCAGTATTACTGAAGATTTTAGAAAACCTGAAATACTGTTATGATTTTTTTATGGTGTTTTTGTCCTGTTTGAGCTTGAAAACTCCAGTCTCACAAGCCTAAAGGACAAAATCACAATTCATTTGTTGAATAAGACAAAAGAAATGACTTTGAGAAGATTCAGTATCATGAAAATCATTGGGTTCCAGTATTTTTAAAGACAACATACAACCAAAGAGACAAAAGCAGCAAGACCAGACGACTTAGACTATTGTTATGATATTTTTATGGTGCTTTTTGAATCTTAAAAGTGCCAGTCTCAATTTTAAGAGTGCAAAAGACTAACTAATGTATTATTTCAAATTTATTTTTTTGTGTGTGTCATACGGGTTTGGAACCACTTGGGTGAACTGTACCTTTAAGTTGAGCACAATTGTTTATGCAAATGAGCAGTGATGTAATGCAAACATTTGATACATTGTTACATGCTCAAGTCTCATTTAAAATGAACAACTCCGGTTCGTATGTAGATGCAAATCAATTTCAGTGTGAACAATCTATATACTGAACAACACCAATAATTCTGAATGATCTATACAATTATTTTCCATAATTCAAGAGTAATGCAGAGGCTCTGTATGCGTTCTGAGGCAGTAACACATGTAGAAGAGCTCTAGTGCTGTTGTGTTTGCGCATGAGCGCAGCTGCTCCAGCATGTTTAATTTAATAATCAACACACCTGCATTAGAGCACTTCCTCCTTCAACAAACAACACATGCACACTCATTCACAGACAACAGAGTTAACTAGAAGAATGTGCATTTAAATTTACATGTGTGCATTTATCCTAAGCGGCTAACATTGCATGCAAGACATGCATTTGATTTTATAAGTTCATGCATTCCATGCGAATCAAAGCCATGGCATTTAAAAAAACAACATAAGATGAAAGAAGAGGAGGTTAGAGTTGCAGGGTTGCTGTTGCATATAGATTTTCATTCAAAACAAAAGGCTGATGCAGACAAAAATATAGAGCGCCATTATTCACGCAGCACCACACACACTTAAATTGTTGTCCATGACCTTTACCTTCAACAGTGTGTGTGTATGTGTGTGTGTGTGTGTGTGTGTGTCTCACTTTATAAAGGCAGGCGGCATGTCTCTCCTCATGATGGCATCCTCAGTGGTCTGAACCGTCTCTTTGCCCACCTGTGTTGAACACACACAAAAAATACACCTATAAACCAATATAAAATAGAAAAGCACAAGAGCTTGGGAAGTTTAATTTCCTGAATATATGACTTATTTCTTCTGTGCAGCACAAAAGGAGATATATTGCATAATTTCTAGAATGTTTTTTCATAATAAATAAATTAGCAAACAGGTAAGCAAATAAATAATCAATTAAACTTGATAAGTTTGATTCACTTCAAAAAAGCAGTTCAAAATTTCTTCAGAATCAATGATTCGTTTCCGTCATCACATCCGGTGTTCATAAAAGTAGCTGCATATATTAAAATATTTTAGATACCAAAAATAAATATGTCTATTTATTAAAAATGTGGAAACCTCTGTGCTATATCAAACAATTTGAGTCCTCTTTACTACATTTTTACATTTTTTTATATTTATATTGTCCACAATGCACACGTTTGCAATGATCTTTATATAAAATGTACATTTATTGCAACAAAACTGTTGTGAATTTGTATCTTTAACGACACGTCATCATATAAACAAGTCAATAATTACACTGATTTAAGTCTCTCAGGCCGAAAGTACAAAATAACAGTTCTCGGTTCCTTAGTTGTGTGTTTGATGTGACTTCATTTCAACATTTCCACTTCTGTGAGTCAGTGTTTCATTCCAGATAATCTCTCACACACACACACACACACACACACACACACAGAGACACAGAGACACAGAGACACAGACACAGACACAGACACAGACACAGACACAGACACAGACACAGACACAGACACACACACACAGCATCATGCTCCTGCGAGCAGGTCTGCTGTCATCCAGATGACTTCATGTTTGGTTCGTCTCCAATTTGGTCTCGCTTAGAAAACTCCAGGCCACGTTTAACCGTTTTTCTCCCAAAATTAGCTCACACCGATGTAATTTTAACATGATGCAGCTAAACCAAGTCTGTCATTCTCAGCATATACCTGCAGTACTCGAGTCTGTGTATTAATGTGTATTCATGTGATGTGAAATAAGTCCTGTTTCACATCTCTGTGTTATTCTGCTCTCTATACGGCTCAGGTCTCTTTTTCAATGTAACTCAACTACACAATTTAGAAAATCATTCGTGTCTGTAGCTCAAATGGAGCTTTCTTCAAATCATTAACCCTAACTCTGAGCAAGAGTAACCACTATAAGCATAATTCTGCTCAATCGCAGGCTGCATGTTCAGACGAATCGGATCAGAGAACATTCCTCTGTTTTTCCACTCGCTCTGTCTGCGTTTCCTCACAAAAGAGCGGTATGTTCTTCTAGTACGAGCTGCTCAGTTAAAATAGAAACAGCGGCGGGTGCCTGGCAGTTCACACCACTCACATACCAGCCGTTTGTGTTTTAAACAGGAGGAGAGAGCGACACACACACACACACACAAATGGTGCTGTCAGGTTACACTGATCCTATCAGACAGGTAAGAACAGGTTGTCACAAATCCTACAGGATAGTGCACCCAAAAATTAAAAATCACTCCTCCTCAAGTAATTTAAAATCTGTATGACTATTTCTTCTGTGGAGCACAAAAAGAGGTTTATTGCATAAATTCTAGAATGTTTTTTTATAATACAGACTGCGGTTATAAAGTAAATTCTATATTAATTAAAATAAATGTAAATAATTAAGTTAAATAATTTAAATAAATAAAAAATAATAATAATAAATGACATTTTATTCTAATTAATTACTTAAAATAAATGTAAATAATTGATTAAAATAAACAACAATTAAAATACTTGAACTTAATTAAAATAAATAAAAAATAATTAGAATTACAAATGTATTAAAATTTATCGAAATCAATTTAAATTAAAATAAACAAAAAAATCATTAATAAATCAATAATACTTTAAAATAATTCAAATTCATTTAAATAATTAATTAAAATACAATTATTTAAAATAATTCAACTTAAAATAAATCAAGAATAATTTAAAATAATGAATTAATTATTAATTTATATAAAAACATTTAAAGAATTGAAATTTAATTTAATAAATTAACTAAAATAAATACAAATAAGAAAAATTAATTAAAATAATTAAATAATAAATAATTAAATGCAGTCTATTTGACTTCCGCTACATTCCGAGTCTTATAAAGTCCACAAAACTAAATTTAAAACAGTTCTGCCCTAAAATATTCCCCTTTCGTGCAGCTCATAAATCTTGTTTGCACTAATGTTCAATTCCAAAATGATTTCATGTCCATTATTTCAAACATCATTTGAAACCGTTTCAACTTTTCACTGATGTCAAATCCAACACAACACATCTGAATTGAATGAGCCTGCAGCACAACCACAAGAGAGATCAAGTGAATCGTTTTCAGTGAATAACACTTACATTTGAGTCTGTTCCTCAAACATAGCAATCACATGACTTCAGAAGACTCAAAATATATGAGCTACTTTCATGCTGATGTTCTCATCATTGTTGGAACTCAACAGCCTCATTACAAAATCAGTCACACGGGTTAGGAACGACACGAGGGGGAGGAAATGATGACAGACTTCAAACTGTCGGGTGAACTGTTACAGTTGTGCTGCCTTGGGTTTTGAGAAGCATTCAGGCTTAATGATGAGGTCACTTCCTGCAAATCTCATTACGACACTGTCAGCTCTGAACACACTCACAGCAGCTGATGAAAGCTTCATGGAGAGCTGTGAACACTGACGGTCTAGCGGCGGAAATGTGAGGACAGTCTGCTCGCGTCCGGCTAACAGATGGCTCTTTGTACGCGCTTCTCAATGCTCTACACACACAGAGACGAGCTCTCACACACCGCTCTTGTGCTCAACTCTATTAAATAAGACAACCATCTTATTTTAAAATTGAGTTGAGTTATTATAGCACCAAATATTTCGCATTTGGAGTAAAAAGAGACTAGAGAAACTCTATCATGGTGGAAATTGCAGAAACGCCACTTTGATTAGATTAGCGTTATAAAACATTTCATGACTGAGAACTGGAAAGTAAGTCGGGCTGTGCCGATGCAATCATATAGTGACTGATTAGGGATGTGCAAATGTTCAAAATCGACTAGTAAACAAAAATTGGCTGAAAATGTGCCCAACCTCCGGCCATCCGAGCTGTAGATGAGTTTGTTTCTTCATCAGGTCTGTAGAAATGTAGCATTGCATCAGTGTCTCAGCAATGGATGCTCTGCAGTGAATGGGTGCCGTCAGAATGAGAGTCCAAACAGCTGATAAAAACATCACAATAATCCACAGCACTCCAGTCCATCAGTTAACATCTGGAGAAGACAAAAGCTGAAACTAATCCAGCATTAAGACGTTTTTAGAGTCCATAATCCATAATAACTCTTCCTCCAGTGAAAAAGTGTTCTGGTCTGAATCAAGAGAGAAATCTGCACAGATCAAGC
Source organism: Sinocyclocheilus grahami (assembly GCF_001515645.1). Classification (NCBI taxonomy): domain Eukaryota; kingdom Metazoa; phylum Chordata; class Actinopteri; order Cypriniformes; family Cyprinidae; genus Sinocyclocheilus; species Sinocyclocheilus grahami. The sequence goes on along the minus strand of NW_015505415.1, from coordinate 238,569 downwards.
AGCGTTTAAAACAGTCCAAAACAGCTCTAAACAAATACGTCAGTGGATTTTGATGTGAGAGACAACAGGAGATGAAGCGTTATTATGGATTATGGACTCGTACTTTAGCTGGGAACAAAACGGTTTAAAGTTATAAAAAACCTTTTAACAATGGACTTTTTTTTCATATGAACATGCAGCTTTTGTCTTCTCCAGATGTTAACTGATGGACTGGAGTGCTGTGGATTATTGTGATGTTTTTATCAGCTGTTTGGACTCTCATTCTGACGGCACCCATTCACTGCAGAGCATCCATTGCTGAGACACTGATGCAATGCTACATTTCTCCAAACCTGATGAAGAAACAAACTCATCCTAATCTGGGATGGCCTGAGGGTGAGCACATTTTCAGCAATTTTTACTTTTTGTCTGAACTATCCCTTTAAGATTTTTATTGCAACATATATAAATAAACATGCATGCAGTAAGTGTGTATAAGAAGACTCGATTATGTCATTTGCAATGCTTCACGGAAGACGACGTTCTGTTCTTTTGCAACAATTTCCGCTTCCAATCAACTTCTCTAGGATTATAAACACTTTTTTGTGAACAACGAAGTTAAAATCATATTGACTTCTGTCTTCTACAGAATCTTAAAAGTTAAAGTCAATTTGTGGTGCAAATAAATGTTGCGCTCTATGACATTGTAAAGCATGTGCATCGTATCACGACATAGTTGGCGATAACCAGCACCAAAACCAAGACACTTTCCAGAAACAGGAAGTCAGTCTTTAACTGGACTTTGAGTTATCCTGACGCCAATCCAACCATTCCAATCTCGACGGGGTTTGTAAACCCTTTTAATTAACCTCATAAACCACAGCCATCCTCACTAACCACAACATAACTAACCCAGTCCTTTCCGCCTACAAAAGCAATACAAGATCTGGCACCCAAACAAGCCAACAACACTGTGTGATGGATATAAAAACTCTGCATGAGTGAAGCTCTGCTCTCGTCCCACGTATCTCTTAAAGAGTTATTTACATACACATTATCTCCGCGTGTAATTAAACTGCTTTCCCCGGCAACAGGCTGATGATAAACGTTCCCTCCTGTGAGCGCCGGCTGAATGGAGAGAGACAGTACATCTGTCCGGTCCGAGACACATAAACAACAATGAGCCGACTGACTCCTAGTCTGCACTGGAAGGAATATTACGGAGGAACTAAAAGCTCTTCTTCTCTCTCAGCTCTGGAACATTATAATCCTGAGACAAAGCCCAAGCTTCCAGAGCTTCCTCGTCCAGAGCGCCTCCAACCCCCTCCATCCATTCGTTTGAGGACACAAGCCACAGAAAACTTCCTCAGAGAACCTCACAGACAATCTGGAGGAAGCAACGGCTTCCAAAACCAATTCAAAAGGCTCCAGGACGACTGTTTGAAGTCCTATAACAAAAATGAACTTTGGCCATCTTGAAACTAGATTACTTCGAAATTAAGGCCCTATGAAATAGTTTTATTTTTTCCCCAAATTCTGTTTGATTTAATTTCTGGATTCTGTTTTAACAGTTAAATTAAATATTACTAATCAAAAACAACAACTAATTAAAAGTATAACAAAGTACAGTTTTAGGGCCCTATGAAATTAGTTAAATTTTTTCCCAAATTATTTTTTTTCCAGTTTAATTTTTCTGGATTCTGTTTTAACAGTTAAAGTACATTTTGTTGATCAAAAAGCATGTCTAATTAATAACAAACATTGATTAATTACACTTTCAGAACCCTATGAAATCAGTTTTACTTTTTCTCAAATTCTATTGAATGTTTTCCGCCTTTTTTCTGGATTCGTTTTTTTTCTCCCAGTTTTATTTTTTTATTATTCTGGTTTAATGGTTAAATTAAATTTTATGAATAAAAAAAAAAACACTTTTAATTAACTGAAATCATGAAACTTAGACAATTTAACAACAGCTGATGAAAAGGTTAACACAAATTAAATTTTTAGGGTCTACTGTGTTTTCCGGATTCTGAATTCTGTTTGAATTATTTAATTAAATAAACAGTGATTAAATTTATTGAACAAAAGCATGTCTAATCAATTGAATTTATAAAAAATTCATCAACAGAATAATTTATAATTATTATATATTTTTTTACAATAATAAGGCCCTATTAAGTATTTTATTTTATCAATTTTATTTTATCAGAAATTCTATGTTGTCTGTTTATTTTATTCTGGATTTATGATTTAATACAAATTTATTATCAACAATGGTGGTAATTAAATGAAGCCATAAAACATCAATTTAATCTCAATTGAATTCATCTTTTAAAATGCAATCAAATTAATATGAACAATTCCTTTTAAATTTCAATTGTAAATAAAATAAAATTAAATTAAAAAATGAATGTATTTATTTATTTAAAAAAGTAAGACTTTGAGAAGTACATTCTAATCTAAAATAATATATTTCTGTCACAATTTCTTCAGGTTAAACCAAACTTTTATTTTGGCAGGTTGTAGTGAAGACCTTTGAGTTTGTGTGTGTATTTGACTCTAGTTTTCTCAAATGAAATGGTGAAATGCTGGTGAAGTGACTCTGAGATGAAGTTCATGTCCTCATACAGTGAGACGCAGACGAGCGTCACGCGTGTTTGAGTTTGTGCAGACGAAACTTCACCGCTCTTTCACACAGAGACCCGCAAAACATGCAGACTTCACATTAGACAGTCTATTTGCGCTTCAGTATCATCGTGATTTTTCATGATTTGCGGTATCATTCGTGTCCGTAGATGAATGCAGCTTCTGTTTAAGGTGATAATGAGCTGCGCTGATCATTCGCTGGCTGTATTCTCACATGAAGATCTGCAGCGAGTCTTGTGGTTGAGCTGATGCTGTGAAAGATCACATTTCAGCGTAAAGCAACTTCCTGCAGAAGCTTTCTAGGAAGAGCGTCAAGTCTGAGATCTCCACTGCGATTCTCTTTCCTCTGGAAGTCCATGCTTTTAAGGCTGGAACAAGTGCAAATGGAAAGGAAATAAACAACTCCCTTCTCCTTTGGTGCCTGTGTAGAATGCAGATCTAGAAGAAATCTCCTAAAATAAGAACTGAAGGAGTTCATGGCCTTCAGCAGCAGTAGTCTTGCCTAATCCAGCTGGATTTCTCTCAGTTAACAAACGCTTCTCTTGTAGTGTTGGGAGGAGGCTTTCGTCCGTGTGGTCTTGAGAAATCTTCAGCCAAGCAGCGTTTGACC
>NW_015505415.1:229608-233887 GCF_001515645.1 Sinocyclocheilus grahami | reverse complement strand
TTTAATTAGACCCATCCTCATGCTGTGCTTTATGTTCTCATGTCACAGAAAAAGCAGCGAGTCTGATTCTGTCTGAAGAGTCTCTCTGCGGTCTGTCCTGCAGAGAGAGAGACACTATGAATAATTCACTAAAGTTCATTCAGCATCAAAACATCATTTCTATTAAGCACTCTGAGCTCTGATATGGCGTCTCTCGACTAAAGCAGGAAATAATTTCTGTCTCTGTAAATGTAAGAAGTCCAAAAGCCTATAATAAACCACTAACACGCCCCCGAAACTATACTACAGCACACCACTAGCTAACCAAAGTACACATAAATAAATAGAGGAAGAAAAATAAAGCAAAGAGGAAGGAAGATGAGAAATAGCTATACAAGAGGAAATCTGGTAAGTTTGTCGTCCCATCCTCCTTATTTCAAAATTGTAACAGCTAAACTGAGCCTCTCGTGCTGAGAAAATCTCCGATGAACCTGAGATGAAGACGAGAGATATTAGAAACCGAAACGCCATGAGTTATTCAAGAAAACAACATCCTCCAAAGCGGCACAGACAGGAAGTGTTTGCCAGGGTGGGCTCACATTAAACCTCAATCTAGAAATCACTATAAACTAACTCAACCCTCATTAGACTTTAAGCTCCAGTTACTGCGACACAGACTCAAGAACAAAAACCTCCATCCAATGTTATTTCAAGAGTCTAATGCTAAACTGAGCCTCTCGTGCTGAGAAAATCTCCGATGAACCTGAGATGAAGACGAGAGATATTAGAAACCGCAACGCCATGAGTTATTCAAGAAAACATCATCCTCCAAAGCGGCACAGACAGGAAGTGTTTGCCAGGGTGGGCTCACATGAGACACCTAAACAACTTAAACCTTAATCTAGAAATCACTATAAACTAACTCAACCCTCATTAGACTTTAAGCTCCAGTTACTGCGACACGGACTCAAGAACAAAAACCTCCATCCAATGTTATTTCAAGAGTCTAAAGTTAACCCTGGACAACTGCTAAGAATAACTGAAGAGCAGCGGCTTGATGAATTTACAGGCTTCTGAAGGTTTTGTTTCCGTTTTAGGTAACCACACACACGCTGGCAGACAGCTGATAGAAGCACTTCTGCAGCATCTCTCCATGACAGACCATTTCCCGTCCAGCTCTGTCCTAATGTGATGAGACCAGGGGCAAAGATTAACTAGAGAAGCAACAAAAAATTATTTCAATCAATTTGATATAGATTAAATTAATTATAGGTGTATAAATTATAATTATATTTTATAATTATCCATTTATAATTATAATTTATTAATTTATAATTAATTTATTTTATTTTTTTATTTTATATATATATAATAAAATTCTTTAAAAAAATAACTATATATTATATACAAATAAAAAAGTAATATATAAAAAATAAAAACAGATGAAAACAGACAGAAAACAGAAAAACAGACATCAATGGTTGTATATACAGTATAGAACTGTACAATCTAACAAAATTATTTCATTTTATTCTATTCTAGTAGAGTGTTTATGTGTTGTGATATCTTGTGCATTATTTACAGATACATTTGCATCTGTAAAATGTACTTAAAACTGCAGGATGTGTTCTTACTTAACGTTACGTTTTTGACATAAATGGACAAAATGTGTTCTTTCTATGATTTGAAAAATATATGCCAATGTAAAAATGCCCCAGAAATCAATTCTAGGGGGAAATATTGCCCTTTAAAGTCTTCTGACTCTGGTTGGGACCATATAGAGGTTAGAGAACCGAGTGGATTGATGCGGATGCCTCAATATCTCTACGAACCGCTGTCGACTCTGTGGTTATCTAAGAAGAGGTTAGTAAGATGCCGTCAAGAAGATTCAATCAATATACGAATCAGCCAATCTAAATGAACGTTTTGCAAAAGAAATTAAAGACCCTCAATGAAAGAATGTGGGTTAAAACCACAAAAAACTCTTAAAACTAAATTTCCCAAATAGGGGTTTTCACAACGATGCCATAGAAGAACCAGTTTTGGTTCCAACAAAGAACCATTTTTTTCTAGGTGCATCAAACACCTGACTAATCTAAAGAAGATGTTCCACTGTAAAGAACCTCTTGTGGAGTGTACAGGTTCCACTGATGTTAAAGGTTCTTCAGATGCCAATAAAACCCTTTATTGCACTGATTCATGAACCTTCCCTCGTGTTCCTGAGCATGCCATGTTACACAAATCATCAGCTAAACGACTAGTTTGGCTTGCTTTGGTCAGTGTCGTGGCGCAGCGGGGTTTCAGGGGGCAGGGCGAAATCCAAGAGGAAAAGGCGGAAGTCGGTTTGGATCAAAGCCAGAGAACTTCAGGAAACTTCCGCGGATACATTAACACCAGACAACGAGACTTTGCACTCGCCCTGAGATATTAAGATGTGCATGCACGCTTATATAAATGCGAGCAAAACCCCCGAAGCTCTTACCCGGACCAGGTTGCTGACAGCTGCCTGCACAGCGGCCACAGGAGCGGTGAGGTCCGGGATGGCTTTCCCGTCCACCTCTCCCTCCTCATGCATGATGACCAGATGAGAGATCTGCTGGGCCACCGGCTCCAGGATGCTCTCTATCGTCTTCGTGTGAAAAACCGGCATGATGAGCACTTAAGAGAACACAAACTCTAGTTCCAAGTGTGTATCCAGACTCCCCTCTCCGTATCCGAGACTATCCCCCTCAAGAGCACACTGACTCTCCTTCGCGCTACTAACTAACCATCGCGGGAAGCGACTCGTCTAGCGAATGAATCGTTCGTTGGAGTCGGTTCTTTCCAGTTCGCGCTTCACGAGTCAACAACTCACTGAATATGACAACATGTTTGACATTTATTCTGCTTTTTGTGACGGGTAAATTGAATTAGTAAATAGTCTAAGTGTAATAATATGTTTTTTTTGTTGTTGTTGTTTTTATATTGAATTTTTGCAGGCATATAAAAAGGTATTATAGAAGAAAAACAAGAAACAAAACTTAACAACAAAGAACCCCTCCGTAATAATATGTACGAATTTTTAAGAGTCAGATCCAACAAAGCTTTTCCAGCATTTACAATATTACCAAAGCACAGTAGTTGAAGTATTAGGTTTACTATGAAAAAGTAGTTATTTGTACCATTGATACTAGTAGGCTTACTTATTGTAACATTCTAGTAGTCTATTTAATCATCTATAATTGTATTCATTACAAAGACTTCTAAATTCTTTGCTATTAATCGCAGTTATTCTACTGCACCATTTGTTGTCATTGAACTCTATGTTTGTCTACATGCACATGTATTTAAAACCTGTTTAAACCCCCAGGAGTACATAACGACGAACTCTTTCTCTGAACTGACTCGTTGAAATGAACTGTTCGAAGGAATCGATTCGCGGCTCGCACAAACTCATTCGTCCTGATTGGCTCCGCCCATTGCCTCTGTAGTGTTTGCTAGTTCTTCCCAAACTACGCAATACATTCTCATGCCCTAAAAAGGGCACTTGATTCTGCTGTTCTCTGGGTGAGGACTCTGAGTGCCAGGGGCCACCGACGCGGTCTGAATGTTGCTCAGCATGGTTTAGGATCCGTTTGAAGCCTTTATGCCATATTTTCACTTTTATTTGCAACAAGATCAGTAAACAACACTGAAACAAAACAATATAATTCATTTAAAATGTGCACGGTTTCATGATACATATTTATTCACTGATGAATCTGATAAAACATTATAATTATAAAATGATATAGACCTATATATGTTTTTGCTTTATATATATATATATATATATATATATATATATATATATATATTTCTTTATATTTCTTTATATTTTTGTTTGTCATGGCATTGTCATATATTTATACTAGCACAGCTACTGCTTTAAAGTTTTAGCATGACAAACATTTTCTGATGAACAAACTTGTGTTGAAACTCTTAAAAACTCAAACACATAAACGCACATGACGAGTTCAGTGGATGGAAACAGATGTTATATCATGATATTCATAATCATAAGAGCAGGTTGCAGCCTTCATCACTGCTCTGATCAAACTGAAGCAACAATAACAATGTCTCAAGCTGTTTCAACCTCACAAACGCCTCAAACAGCCCAAGAATTTGCCCAGAGACCCTCAACAGGCTGCATGACCAAATATGGAAGACTCTGAAAAGAAAGAATTAAGGAAGTCCGTTCAGGGAGCTCAGAGTAAACACAAGCATGTGTGTCTGTGTGTGTGTGTGTGTGTGTGTCTGTGTGTGTGTGTGTGTGTGTGTG
>NW_015505415.1:221704-228596 GCF_001515645.1 Sinocyclocheilus grahami | reverse complement strand
TGTGTGTGTGTGTGTGTGTGTGTGTGTTCATGCTGCTCACCTCAATATAAAACATCTTTGATCTGACCTATAAAGTGACACTCATGATGGTGATGTTGTCATATTGTTTCAGCAATATGTTTGAACCAGTTTATTTATGTTGCTACTACATGAAGCACTATTTGGTTTAGATTACATGACTAAACATTTTTACAGTAAACCCCTGATTAAACATTTGTCTGTCATTAAATCAAGTCATTAACGCAACCCAAGAATTAAAGGATTAAATCCATACGGAATTGGGTGAACTATTGCGTTTTTCACATTTTCAGAATGTTTTATTAGTTATTACTCATATTAGTTCATAAGTTACTTATATTCGAGCTGAAGTAATTGATTTGGCATGTAGATTTTTTCTGCAGCAATCCAAACAGTCAAACTCCTTGTGTAGTGTAAGTTTGCCAATAAAACTTGGGTTATGTCATGTTAGGCATGGTTCTATGAAACAGATGTCTATTTTTAGACTTTATGTCACACATTCTGTTATTTCCACAGTTTAGTATGCGTTGATATTTTTAGCATTTGTGGGTGATTTTATACACCAAAATCCAGAAGTTACAGTTACCTTGAGCACACAAACCAGTCTTCATACTAATGTCATCTGCAGGATGAAGTATGCAGAGTATCAGTGTGCTTCAGTGTCTTTACATAGTCTGCCATCTAGTGGCTGAATAAGAAACTTTAGAGGCGAAAGATACCTTCTCAGAAAAATAGCTACAAAGCTGTCACTCACTGGGGCGGGAGTCAGGACCCTAAGGTACAAAAGCTAAAATGTACATATTCGTTTCCATTTTTTACCCCCAAATGGTGCATATTAGTATCTTAGAGGTACATATTAGTTACTTTTAAAAGGGTACCGTCCCAATGACATGTTTTGACCTTTTTTTCAAAGTGTAAAATCAAGCATTCTAATAATTATGATCATTATTACAGATTATATTATAATATTGTTCAGTGTTGCATTAGTGATATTGTGTTTTTTTTAATAACACTACAAGCAAAGCGCCATTTATACATGTATATAACAATAAATAAATAATACAAAACCAAATTTCTAATAAAATAATTTAACCTCTTAAGACCCGAGAAAATATTTTTAGGAAAAAAATGTTTTAATGTCTTTACATTGTTTAGAGCATTCAAAAAAAAAGTTTTAAAAAAAGTGCAAATTACATTTAATTCCTAAGTTATGCTATGTCCTCGGTAGAGGACATCGGGACTCAATTTTAAAAAATAAAATAAAAAGACATGAATTAACATGCATAGGCAAAAACAATAGATATTTTTAAATAACCAATACATTTTTAGTTTTCAGGATTTTTTTTTTTTACCAAACTTTGTATAAAGATGATTCTCAACTATGTTATAACAGAATGATTTGATATACCATTTTTCTTTCTGCAAAATGTGTGTAAAATGGCCATAAATGGGTTTTCTCAATATATACAATGTATCTATAAACGAAATCTAATTTGCATATTAATGTGTTTTTGGGGCAACATGTAATGAAAAAAGAAGTGTAATAATGGGAGTAATATTTGACAAGATTTTCATAATAATATATATTATTTCATAGAATATTGAAACATAATTTATTTCCCTATTCATTTGTTATGTCTCCCAAAATGCTAATAAACATGCTTTTAGTCCCGGTGTCCTCATATGAGGACATGTATGAAATCAACCTCCTGTTTCGTAACAGAAAGTCATATTTTGATTTGAAACCCCATAACATTTTCCTGAGATGTTGATTTATGACAGACAGTTTAAAAGTTAGTCAGATGTAAATGATAATTACAAAATATTATCATATTTCCATAAGAGTGTCACTAAATTAATATCAGACATATCTGAAGACCAAGGAGAGGGAGTGGTCACGGTGAAACATCCAAACATTTAGTATCTCTGAAAGCCCTGAAAGTGCTCCGTACAGGACTCCCAGACTTACAACCGTGGCATGTACAGTCTCAGAGAAATACACCAAAATATAATGTCCTCATATGAGGTCACAGGGTCTCAGGAGGATAAAAAGTGAAATAAGTGAAATGGAAGATGAAATAGTCGGATATACTGTTGAACCTCTTTTTTTTATAATAAAGAAAGGATTTTGATGAGAGAGTTTACTGCGGTGAATATGAAATGTAGCAAGAAGTAATAATAGGTTAATAATAAAGTATTCCTTAATTTGATCTTTTTGCATATTAAAGAAACCAAGCAGCACATCCTTAAAAAGCAGAGAGAAACCGGGAGATTAATAACATTAGAAAACTCTATCCAAAATAGCTGTAACTGACAATCCCAGAAGATATGAATATCAGTTTCATTATTAATCTGATTTAAACCTTTTCAGAAACACTTTAGCTGGTTAAAATCTGTGTAACAATCTGAGATTTCTCTGGCCTTGTTAGCTATTATGTATTTCAAAAGCACAGTCCATACTTTTTTCCAATCAATATGATCAACCGAATTCTACACTCTAAAAAATGCTGGGTTAAATACAACCCAGTGCTGGGTAAAATAGGGACAAACCCAGCAATTGGGTTGTTTTGATATAATGTCCTCATATGAGGTCACAGGGTCTCAGGAGGATAAAAAGTGAAATAAGTGAAATGGAAGATGAAATAGTCGGATATACTGTTGAACCTCTTTTTTTTATAATAAAGAAAGGATTTTGATGAGAGAATTTACTGCGGTGAATATGAAATTTAGCAAGAAGTAATAATAGGTTAATAATAAAGTATTCATTAATTTGATCTTTTTGCATATTAAAGAAACCGAGCAGTACATCCTTAAAAAGCAGAGAGAAACCGGGAGATTAATAACATTAGAAAACTCTATCCAAAATAGCTGTAACTGACAATCCCAGAAGATATGAATATCAGTTTCATTATTAATCTGATTTAAACCTTTTCAGAAACACTTTAGCTGGTTAAAATCTGTGTAACAATCTGAAAGAGATTTCTCTGGCCTTGTTAGCTATTATGTATTTCAAAGGCAGAGTCCATACTTTTTTCCAATCAATATGATCAACCGAATTCTACACTCTAAAAAATGCTGGGTTAAATACAACCCAGTGCTGGGTAAAATAGGGACAAACCCAGCAATTGGGTTGTTTTGACCCAGCGGTTGGGTTAAATGCTTAACCCAGCCTTCTGGCTAGTAACCCAACCGCTGGGTTTGTCCCTATTTTACCCAGCACTGGGTTGTATTTAACCCAGCATTTTTTAGAGTGTAGACACACCAAATATGGAGTTGTTACAAGCTCCTTTTGAACGAGAGAGCTAATTTTATAGTTACGTGATGAAGGATGTGACAAAAAGCATAGTTATCCTATACTGGGATTTCAAAGAAATAGGTAAAGTGCTGGATGACCCAGCAGACTCCCTCAAAAGCATATCAACTCCTTTAGGAATTGCGTCATTGACAATGGAAATTTCTTTGGGAGTTACTGGAAAATCAAATGTACATACAAATTCTTTATAACTTAAAATAAGACCTAACTGGGCGTGTGAGTCAGTGCTTTAAACTCCATCTGTGAGTCAGTCTGACCTCTGACCCCATGACCTCATCCAGTTTCCACTCAGCAGCTGAATTATACGCACAGCTGTTATGATGATGCTGACATTTTACCTCATTGTTATAGAATGATAGAATATAATAGCACTGATAGTAAGCGTGTGTATCTGTGTAAATTGCAGTGATTTTATGGTCAAATTATGTGTGTTTAAATAAAGAGTGTAAACTGTGTTTGTTTTGACTGTTCATGAATCAATATACTCATCAAGGAGATTAAATATGCAGAAACATGTCATATGTGCTCATAACACAACGAAAATCATATTAAATGCACAGCCTGATGTTGAACCTTCATAGAATTAATTTATTCATATTCAGATTCCAAAACACACTAAATCTTTAAACGAACAGGTGGGTCAAAACTTTATTACCTTACCGTTTCAGTTACTTTAACGTTCCAGTAAAATAAAGCTACAATTTATTTATTATTAGGAAATATATTTGTATCTATTTATACACACATATTAATGGAAACATTTATTTTACACAACAACATTTGCTCAGAATGTACACAGTACTTGTTTATTGGCCTAATAATTGGCTTTTATCATTGACATAACATTAATAGTTACACAGCAATATAAAATTATACAACAATATAAAAACAAATGAAAACAAAGTGGTACTGTACATTTTAATACCAATGCAAAACAATACTTTCACAAACATTTTTCATATAGAAAGTCCTTTGAGCTGCTGTTATATCTTGGCAATAGAATGGAATGTAAGAATGATGGACATATTAATGAGTAACTGAACAGAAATCAGTTTGAACACGACTCGTTTGCAGTAGTTCGCTCAGGTTCTTTATGTTGGTCTCTGCCGTGAACGAGGGCAGGTGAGCTCCTGTTCTCAGCTGAGCGACGACAGGCCGGTTTTCTCCAGGATCCAGTTGTAATAGTTGCTGACTTTAGCATAAACTCCAGGACGGAACTGTCTGGAACATCCCTCTCCCCAGCTCACCACACCGAACAGAAACACACGGTCACGGACGCGACACACCAGCGGCCCGCCAGAGTCACCCTGAAACATCCCAGAAGAACAGACACATCAACCCGAGAGGCTTTTCTTGCTTCTCAGTGCTAAAAATGTGCAATCATTTTACATGTAGCCTTTAAAAAAAATCTGTAAAAATAGGGAACAGTGTACTGTATTAATATTAAGGAATTTTCTGTATTTTTTTTTACCAGTGTTTTACCTGTATTTTGAATTTTATTTGTCCTGACAGAACATTACTGGTACAATTTCCTTTTTTTGTGCCAATATAAATAGAGTATGTGTGTGTGTGTGATTAAAATTTTTTTTTTTAAATAAATGTAACAAAAAAACAATAACAACAAATATAAAAAGAATAAATTAATAAAAAATATAAATCAATCAATCGATAGATAGATAGATGATAGACAGACAGACAGACAGATAGACAGATAAACAGACAGACAGACAGACAGATAGACAGATAGACAGATAGATAGATAGATAGATAGATAGATGATAGACAGACAGATAGATAGACAGACAGACAGACAGACAGACAGACAGACAGACAGATAAACAGACAGACAGACAGACAGATAGACAGATAGACAGATAGATAGATAGATATATAGATAGATAGATAGATAGATGATAGACAGACAGATAGATAGATTTGATGGTCAGAAATGTTTACATTTATTCACTGCACAGACATTTTTTTTTATTAAAAGTGAATTGTGCAAATGTGTTGTAGGGATGTTTAGGGTTTAGTTTAGTTAGTTCTCAGTCAGTATTACCGATGTCGTTGTTGTAGTTGCCGTCTGTGTTGTTGAAGTGTTCATGGATGAAGAGCTCGGAGACCCTGAACTCCTGCTCTCTCTGAGCGTCTGTCTCATTTATGGCATTCCTCCCCACAAATACTGATAGTTTATGGATGCTAGTCTTAGTGCTGAAAACAAACAAGAAGAGATAAATGTGTAAATATATTTCCAAAAACACGTCCATCCATGCTTTTTTCTTCCCATCCATTTCCCATGCTTCTCATTTATTCATTCATTTCATCCAACTGCATTTATCATGAAAGCCCTAATAAAGGAAGATGGAAGAAAATATACATTTCAAGGCTTTTGCCTTTTTTGGGGAATTTTTTTTCCACCCATCACATATATTTTTCCCATCACCAGAACGATTGCACAGTTTCTCAGCGGAACACAAAAGTTTGCAAATGATTGTAAAAGCTTTGAAATCTAATTGTCCATCACCAGAATTGTATGGAGGACGAAACCTGCAAAAACAATAAATAAATAAATGCACAAATAAATAAATATGCAAAAAAAAAAATTTCCCCATCACATGAACATATGCATTATCTTGCAAAAATTTCTTGGGGAGCGCAAAAATTTGCGAGCGAACACAAAAGCACAGATTTTTTTCCCCTCCCATCTCATTTTTTTTCCATCACCAGAACTTTTTTTCTGTTTTTCTCATAAAACTTTTGCGAGTGAACACTGTGGAAGGCAACGTATGATGCAAAAGCCTGAAATCTAATTTCCTCTATTATTACCATCAACCGGAACTTGTGCGTTCCCTTGAGAGACTTTGCATTCGCAAAGATGCTCGGAGGTACGGCAAAAGTCTTGCGAGGGAACGCAACATTTTTCTTCCCTTCTCATATCTTTTTGTGTTAACATGCAAAAGTTCGCTCACAAAAAATCTAAGTTTCTTGGGGGAATGCAAAAAAAATGTTTTACTACATAATATATTTTTCTTCACATTTCATATTATTATTATTATTATTATATAGCACAGGGGAACGCATATGTCTGTACTGTCGGTTTGTTTGTACCGACCCGTCAGGGAAGCAGTGAGCAGCCGTGAGGACCCAGCAGGATGAGATGAGACTCCCGCCGCAGGTGAACGCTCTCCCGCGGGCGCTCCTGCTGAACACCGCCGCCATCCAGGGGTGGCGCTCCACCGCGCTCAAAGCCCCGCCCACAACCTTCATGTTGCGCTCCTCCCTCTGACCACACTGCCAGCCTATTGGATGAAAGATAGTTCAGCCTGCCAATCAAACAGCAGTGAATACAGACAGATGCTCTACAACAGGGGTTCCCAAACTCGGTCCTGGAGGGCCGGTGTCCTGCAGAGTTTAGCTCCAACTTGCCTCAACACACCTGCTGGGAAGTTTCTAGTATGCCTATAAGAGCTTGGTTAGCTGGTTCAGGTGTGTATAATTGGGGTTGGAGCTAACCTGTTCAGGACACTGGCCCTCCAGGACCGAGTTTGGGCACCCCTGCGT
>NW_015505415.1:212739-220851 GCF_001515645.1 Sinocyclocheilus grahami | reverse complement strand
TAATTGGGGTTGGAGCTAAACTCTTCAGGACACTGGCCCTCCAGGACCGAGTTTGGGCACCCCTGCGTTTACAATGATGAACATCAAATGATCTCACCGGACTGTGCGCCCGTCAGACTGTCAGAACCTGCATCAAACCATTTCATATGTCAGATATTTACAGATATTTAGTAATATTACATTAACACAGTGAAAAGGACGGAATGGTACCGTGATCTTTTGCACAGCGTGGAATATCGCAGTCCTCTTTCACGATCCTAGACGCGGTCCGAACGTAACACCAGGCTCTGCGGCTGTAGTCTGGGTTTCTGTTGGTGTTGGAACATGTATGCGAGTTATGATGGATGTAGCTGACATGATAAGAGAAACGAACAACGCAGAGAAATGGCATTAGGCCTAAGCAGCTCCTGAATGACTCAGGATTCAGCAGCACAGGCTCAGACAGTGCAAGGTGTGTTTGTGAAGATGTTTGCAGGAGATGTTCACGTCTGGGCTTGAGAATAAGAGGGAATGTCACAAATCCTGTCCAGAACATGTCTGGGTCATTTTTTTTACACCAGAATGAAAAAAATTATATACAATCTCATACTGTAATATATAAACTAATGTATATGTCCATCATGCTGATATTTTTAATTAATGTTGAATTTAATGAAAATTTTACTTTTATATTGATTTAAAAAGCATTGATTTACATAGCTAATAATCCAAAAATGTTATTAAAAACTTTAAAAACTTTGATAAATTGAATAAAATTAAAATAATTAATAACTGTATAACGGTATTGATTTACTACAGTAAAATATAAATAAATGTTATTGCGGTAAATGTGCTTAACTGTCATTAAAATACTAACAATGCAAAAAAATCTTAATCATCCAAAAAGCTTAATTGTTTATGCAAAACTTGATCAAATAAAATAAAATAAAAATAATTTTAAATTATATAAAATTAACTTAAAAAAATTATTTATACAGTAATGTTATTCATTATTATTCCAAAAGCTTAATTTTATGCAAAAATCTCAAATTGAAGTTGAATTTAAAATATAAAATATTTTATTTGTTTTTTAATAATTTGTTTATTTTTTAATTAAATGTAATATCAATGATTTCTTTTAACTTCAGGGTGAATTATGCCCAACTCATGTTCTTGACATCTTTCGTGAGATTCGCTCATAAACTGAGCTCCATAACATTACACCAGTTTTCTTGTTCTATTCATACCCATCCCTTCAGGACAAATGCATGTTGATTTTGTATTTTTCAGCTTTTCAACTTATCTATGGTCTCTAGGGAACTCCTAGTAACAGATTACCGGGCAAGTCTGGACTTTAGGCTCTGCAGCGTCTGTTTGTTCTCACAGTATTTTCAGTCAGTCGTGGCTCTTCACTCAGTGTAACTCGCCTGCAGTGGTTGTGTCGTCCCGGGCCAAGATTCTTGGGATAGACTCCAATTTCACGCACACTCTCTGAATCCCATTCCAGACATTTCCGCCCACTCGCTGATTTGGACACGGGACCTCTGTAGTGCAGACCGATCCCGTCAAAGCAGGAGACGGATTCATCTGCCACAAAACATCGTAAATGAATATGAATGCATGCAAACATCAGTTAATGATAATAAACACACGTGAGTGATACGCACCTGTTTCACAGTTGGAGCCGCTGAAGCCATCAGCACAGAAACAGAGCATGTGACGCCCCGACGGAGACAAGACGGACGTCCCTCCATTCAGACACAGAACAGCTGCAGGAGCACATCCAGAGCAGAGGAAACAATCATAATAAACATGATATCTGGAAAACTGATTACATGTGATCTGGATTACACGGATTCCAAAAATGAAGTACTTAATTAGATTATATTACATCAGTTACTTTTTTATTGAATACATGATTACATGTTTTTCACACAATAGCAATAAATAATTCATAATTCAATCATAATTTGCATGTTCACGGTTCTCTGACATTGGTTAATGGTCACATGACATGCAGGTAAACAAATAATAAAACTTTTTTTTTAGTAGGTGTTCTATTTTGATTACGTTGGGTTTGGATTACGTTACTAACCACGATTTTTGTCATGTAATTTGGACAATTTGCAAATAATCTGCTGGAAAATAAAGACTGCAGACGACGTTTATGTACCTGATTTCTCACGTAAACCGCTGGGAGAGAGTCGGCGATGGGCTCTCTGGAGGTCAAAACAAAAAAAGTAAAAAAAAACATTTTCTGCTAGAATTAAAACCATTCTCCAAAAGGAAGCGAGTTAAGTATGAAGCACACTTACACAAACGGTGAGAGCCGCTACAGCTAGAATCAAACTCAGCAGGCAAAATCCAGCCATTTCTGCTTCTTCTTTGGACGCTGAAACCTGTAACAAGTGCATTTGATTAACCCACGACTTGAACTGGGTCAACTTCTGTGTTGAGGGTTAAATTGAACCACTTTTCGTTTCCATGCCATTTGCCAAAAACCAGCACAATGAAACACACTAAAGATTTGCGTGAGAACAGAAAACCTCTATTGTAGCTTGATAGAGACTAAAAATATATGAGAAATTTAACAATTCCCTTGTTTTTATAGTGCTATTTCTACTGTGTTCCGGGTCAATTTATCCCACATATATTTATGTTCACAATTAGCTGCACAGACACAAAATATTTTTCTAGTTAGTGACTGAGGTGCAAATAACTGTAAGTATGAACAGTATATGAAATTATTTGTAATTAGTGTATAAGTATCTACAGCTATTTGTATTTTCTCTATCTTTTTGTTGTATTTTTCTCAAACCCTTGTGAGGATAAAACGGGTTTCTCACACTTCTTTTCAGTTAAAAACCCAACAACTAAAAACAACTTTGACAGGTTTTTTTGATTGTGAAATTCAACTAGATAAAGAAACAGTGAATTTTCACTGGATGATTCAGAAGAGGAGTCTCAATTTCGAGTAAACTTTGTGTCTCATGTTTTTCATATTTTAGTCTTTGACATGTTTTTTTTTTATATATAAACCTGACTCTAATTTTGGCAAATTGCATTGAAACCAATGGGGGTCAATATGACCCCTAAAGCTAACAAAATTTGTCCAGTCTTTCCAAAACACATCTATATGTGTTGAAACATTGCACACTCATTACCCTAAATGAGAACTTCTCACAAAACTTCAATAAATAAATAGTTTAACCAGTAATCTGAGTAGTTTGAAAATGGAGTGTGTCACATTGAGCCCAGCTCAGCAGGAAAGCACACTAAAGGCAAGACTTTAGAAATGAGAATCCAGATATGACTCTAAACAAACATGACTTTTCCTGGAATCAGACCAGGATCAGACCGAACAGGCCCGGAGTGGAGATTAAACCTCTGAGATCCACACCCACAGGAACAGAAATATCACAGATGAGATGTTTATCATATTTTTCCTAGACAGCAGTGAGACTGAGATCTGAGATGTTTCTCCTGAGAAAAAGACTTCATAGTCTCTCGTGCATCTCCTCGAGAGTTTCAGAAGAGATCTCAAACTGAGCTTACAGATTTGTCAAGACGCCAAACATCTACAAAGTCAGCGGTCTCAATATAAACAAACAATTCCAAGAGCAAGTGATCTGAAGCTATCCAACTATCCAGTTTCTTTGGATGTCTTCAAATAGGGTTTCCACATTTTTTTTAAATAAAACAATAAAATAAAAATTCTTAAGAATTAGGAAACTTTAGGAAACAGTTGCATGCTGCAGGACAGTACCGTCACTGCTTGACCTCATATCATCTCTCTGCATGCATTCACAGTGTTTGCAGGGCACAGATCATTGTCGCTATGAATATTGTGCATGTAGATGAATTTTAAAGCCATTCACAGACATGCATTAAGTCTTTACTCAGCAGTAAGAGCCCAACTCACCTGGATGTCCGATCAGATCAGATCAGGTCTGTTGTGTGTCGTTCTGCATCCCACTGATGGCTTCAACACTCCCTATATAGAGGCCGGTGTGCTCGGATTGGCTGCAGGAACAGACATGCTTGTGTTGGGGGAGTCTGTCCGTCTGTCTGTGAGGGAAAACACACGTGCTGCTGAACTGAAACTAGATCAGTGAATCACAATAATGATTCAAATGGCCTTGAGTTCCTTAATTCTCCTTCTTCTGTCGAACACTATTTGTACTATTCTTTTAACCCTATTCATTTCTAATGTCTCTAAATGATCAACATGACCAAAACGTTGCTGTTGCACACCATCTACTCCACGCCTTCAGTCGTCTGATCGACAGTTCATACATTTTTACACTTGTGTTGGGGGAGTCTGTCTGTCTGTCTGTGAGGGAAAACACACGTGCTGCTGAACTGAAACTAGATCAGTGAATCACAATAATGATTCAAATGGCCTTGAGTTCCTTAATTCTCCTTCTTCTGTCGAACACTATTTGAACTATTCTTTTAACCCTATTCATTTCTAATGTCTCTAAATGATCAACATGACCAAAACGTTGCTGTTTCACACAATCTACTCCACGCCTTCAGTCGTCTGATCGACAGTTCATACATTTTTAACAAGTCAAAGCTCTTTTAGTGTAATTGTAGAAACGTCCAGCTTCAGCTGGAGCTTCACTGCTGTCAAATCTGGACTGATTTTTATCAAGTAAGCGTCAGAATAACTGCAGTAATATTTCTAGATGAACACTTACTGGACTGAAGCAGCTCAGCTTTACTTGATTCTCCATAAAATCATTTTTTAGAGTCTCAAATCTGATCCTCGGGATCTTCTGAGGAGCTTTTATTTCTTCAGCTCTCAATCACTGCATTATATTTTTGGATCATTTCAATCTCCTTTTACTGAGACAGATTACTGGAGATCGACGATCATTTTATGTCTGTATCTGCTCTACTGTTATAAAGATCTCATTGGTTTACATCACAAGCAGCAGAATTTCATCATATAAATATCAGCATCTGCACCAAGCTGCATATTTTATTCTGTTTTTCCTTTATATTCTCACTATATCAGACTATATGAGCCATAAAAGCCAGATGGATCTAATATGGTCCTCAACAATATTTTGTCTAATAAACGGTTCCATCTCAAAATATTAGATTTTTCAGAATATTGTTTCATACGTCAGGCCTTTCAGGGTTAAACTCCGACCCAAAATGATAATATATGACCTGTAGTCATAGCCTGAAAGGGTTAATCTCAGTCTGGGTCACTAAGCCTCTGTTCTGGGCAGCAAACGGCCCTCTTCTCCAAAACACTGACACTGACGCCCACTGGAGGAGACACACGTGGGCAAACAGTGAAATCAGTTTCACGCTTCCACATTCTGAAACATCCAGCTGTGCACTAACAATACACAATACACAATACACATGCCAATTTCAGCTTCCATGCCTTCATTTCCTTTGGATTTAAGAATAATTGATGACTAATTGCTGTAGGTGTTGGTCGATAGCTCATCATTTTCGGGAATGTTCAGATATGATTCAGCACGTACGACACATTGATTCAGCTTCTGCCTTTATGAAGGCATCATCACAGACTCGAGCTGATTTTAGGTCACTGATTAAAAACGTGAGAGTTAAAAATGGAGCTCCACACCTGACTGACCGAGCGGATGCAGAGCAGCGTTAATCATCTGTGATAGAAACACAACAAACAGGATGTTGGTGCAACTACTTGAATCTATTTGAAGGGTTGTACAAGACAAAACATTGGTTTTGTTTTTCGTTATTGGAACATATTGATAGTTAATGTGATCCTCGACAACTTTATGAATTTGACTAACTTCATACAATTCAAAAATCACCAAAACAAATTTAGTTCTACACAAAAAGGTTTACCTATCTATCTATCACTACATAATAATAATAATAAAATACAATATTTAAAAAAAATACGCACACATATAAATTATAAAAAAATAATATAAAATGTTTTATATAAAAAAAAAAAATTAAATACATATATATTGTGATGCATATCTATATACACATAAAAAAATATATAATATAAAACAAAAAATAAATAAATATAAAAGTAACTAATTCAAATAGATATCATATCATTATAAAAATGATCAAAATAAATATATATAATTTAAAATGAATATAAAATAAAAATAAGAAAATAATATATTTATAATTATTACACATAAAAACAATATAATAATGAAAAATAATAATTTTATCGTTATTATTCATCATTGTGAAATTTATACATGTGTGTGTATAGTGTATGTGTGTTTCTGTGTCTTATAAACACAGAACCTGAAAATAATACAGGAAACTGAACTGAAGAAACCTGAAGCTGAGGTTTCAGGAGTGAATTCTCTTTATTTACTGCAGTTAAATCCCCAAAAAACATATAGGCCTACATAAATACATTTATACAAAAAGCAAGCAAAAACGAACAAAGACGTTCCACGTTGTGTAGTGTGTGATTGATGAAGCAGACCGTCTTACAGGACAAAGTAGCACGTTTGTCGCCAAGGAAACCAGACGGAGTGGGCGTGGCCTAGGCAGAAGTGTCGAAGAGCTTGTCAATCATCACCTCCACCTGCTCCGGTGAGTAGCGGTGATATTTCTCTGGATTTTTGGTGAATGAAATGTTTGCGCATCTGTAAAAGCATATAAACATGTGCTCATTACACTGGAAAAGGACCCGATGATGTGTGTGTGAGTGTGTGTGAATGTCGCACCGCTGAAGGAAGGCTCTGTACGCCTCTGAAACCACTCTCTTCTGAGCCTGTCGGATGGCATCACGCTGCCCTTTATCAGGAACCGCCCAGCCCTGCTGGATCTTACACAGCTCCTCCAGACCATCATTAAAACCCTGCAAACACACACACAACACAAAGCCTGGCTTGCATGTGTTTTCTGTCGAGTATCATATTTCATCCATCAGGCTTTATGGCTCATATAGTCAGATAGAATGAGAATATGGAGGAAAAAACAGAACAAATAAACGCTCCTCAAAAGCCTGATGATCATATTTGAGACTCACACTTGAACGTGATTCTTATAAAAAATTATGTCTGGATGATCAAGTAAAGCCAAGCGGCTTCAGTCCAGAAAGTTAAAGTGTTACAGAAGATGCATGAATGTCTCTCACCTTGAATTTGTCCTTGATGATCTGTCGTTCCTTGTCTTTGAGCTGCTCAAACGCAAACACCAGAGAGCACGATTAAACCGAGATCACTAAATAATGATGAAACTATTTAATTCGTGCTTTCGTGCATCACTGTATTGCAACATGCATCAGAACGGCCAATATAATAAAGCATTAACTGAGCGTAATATATATCAGGACTGCATGCTTGCAATGCATTGGCCAAGCTTTTGTGTCTGCATTTCAGCATGATTATTATAGTTAATTAAAACGAAAAGAAAAAAAAATTTTGTTACTTGAAATAAAATAAACGTTAACTTAAATATTAAAATAAAATATATATATAAAAAAATATATTTTACGTCATTTATGTTTTGCTTAACTCAAAGTACTAAAATAACAAATCCCTTAAACTAAAATAAATATATACAAATGTCACACATTTAAAAAAATAAACAAATAAAAATGACAAAACAACAAAATTAGCTTTAATAAAACTTTAACAAAAGTGAAAACAGAAAATAAAAAATATAAAAATACAATCTAATTCAAAATATTACTAAAACTAAAATAAATACACTAAAATAAATAAATTTAAACTATTTAGATATTTAAAGAAAAAAAATGAATAAACATGACAAAATCACAACAAAACTATAAAGTAACTGAAATTAAACTAAAAACTAAATAAAATCTAACTCAAAACATTAACAAAACTATAATAGTATTTCAATGTATACAAATCTAAATATAATAGCATTTCAATGTCAAACTAAAATAAAACTGCGTTTGTGAATTTGTTTCTGGTCTGGTTCGCTGTGTGTGTGGTGTGTGTGTGTGTGTGTGTGTGTGTGTGTGAGAGAGTGAGAGAGAGACAGCAGGTGAATGTGTGTGTGTCTGACCTCAGAGTGTTACCCTACTGTCCACCACAGTGATCCTTAGTATCTATGTAAGTTAAAGACTGTGGTATCACTATGCGTGTGTCTGTCTGTGTGTGTGTGTGTGTGTGTGTG
>NW_015505415.1:202637-212564 GCF_001515645.1 Sinocyclocheilus grahami | reverse complement strand
GTGTGTGTGTGTGTGTGTGTGTGTGTGTGTGTGTGTGTGTGTGTGTGTGTGTGTGTGTGTGTGTGTGTGTCTGTGTCTGTCTGTGCATATGTGTGTGTGTGTGTGTGTGATTGTGTGTGTGTGTGTGTGTGATCTTCTCACTTTGGTTCCAGGCTGGAATGCTGGGATGTTTCTCTCAGTCAGATGCTCTGTGACCTTCAGCCAGCTGTAGGTGAGTGGAGGTCAGAAGGTCATTCACTCATTCATTACAGGACGGTTCTTGTGTTTGGATGATGCGGCTATACCTGCGCTGGTAATTCTGGATCTCCTGCTCGATGAGCTCTCTGTATGAACCCTCCACCTTCTTATGGGTCACAGCGACCAGCTGAATCAGCTCAGACCTGAACAACAGAAAACAGCATTTAAATCACATTTGACCTCTGTAACATGACTTATTTTAAGATAATCAAAATGTTCAGAGGAAAAAAAGTCATTTTATTCAAGAAGAAATAAAGGGAGTGATTATGTGGAGAGCTGTCTTCTGATTGGCCAGTACTGAGTGTGCTCTAGTTTCTGATTGGTCAGTGATCTGAAGCTGCGTAAAGCAACTGAATGAATCATGTTCTGAATCAGTCCGCATGAAGAGTGTGAATGGACTCACTTCTCCAGGGATTTGAGGATGTAGTTGTAGTTGTTGTGAAGGAAGACGGCACGCAGGGCCGGATCTTCATACACTTTAGCTTTGTTGGACAGATTCAGCTGCAGGTTACCGAGGACTTTATCTGCGAACACAGCGGCACAAAAACATCAGCTACTTATCTAATAATGAATCTAACATCATTTATTCCAAACACAACCAGTGCTATTTTAGTATTAATTATATACTATTATAGTATTTATTTAAAAAAATTATAAACCAATTAGCTTAAATTTTAAGTTTTATGTGCTTTTATCTTTTTTATTATTATTATTTATATTTTTAATTATTTTCTATTTAGTTTTAGTAATTTTAGTACTTCAAATTAAACTTATTTTAGTTACTTCCCAAGGCAACATTTCTAACATCTGTTTAAGGTTTTTATCAAATATTCATATTTTATTTATTTATTTATTATTATTTTAGCTTTTAAATTCCAATGAATGGAAATAATTTTTTAATAGAATTTTTAATACATGAATAGATTTTAAAATCAGTGTATATCACGAGGAACCAAATTTAAAATGTTTGATGACTATAAAACACAGTAACTTTCAGGACTCAACTTTCTCATCAATTCAAAAATGAGAAGCGGAAGTGAGAAATTCTGAACTTTTCAACTTTCTGTCTGATATCAGACAGAGCAGACAGTGAAAAATGGTCATTAAGAATTAAAATAACACTGATTTAGCACAAAAAGAGGATCTGAGGAAAAAGCTGATATAAAATGCACGATAAGACCCTTTTAAAACATCACAACCTTTAGTTCTTTTGCGTGTGTGTGTGTGTGTTGTGTGAGAGTGTGTGTGTGTGTGTGTTGTGTGAGAGTGTGTGTGTGTGTGTGTGTGGTCCCCAGAATGAGTTTTTTTGAGAAAGTAAAAATGCAGAAAGTATCCTGTGAGGGGTAGGGTTAGGGGTAGGGTTGGTGTTGGGCAATAGAAAATACAGTTTGTACAGTAGAAAAACCATTATGCATATGGAGAGTCCCCACAAGGATAGTTGACCAGACGTGTGTGTGTGTGTGTGTGTGTGTGTGTGTGTGTGTCTTACAGATGTATGTGCTCAGGAGTCTCCGGCTGAACTCTGAACTGTAGCTGCTGGCGGACGAGCTGCTCTCTGAAGACAAGAAGAGACACGTTTCAACAGCCTTTCATTTGTTCAATATACAAAACACTCTTACTTTATTCTGTCTGAGCCACTCTGACAACCTCTGAATATAATAAACTCATAAACTCGATGTTTAGATCTGATTTTACCCCAGATTAAATGACAGCTCCTGTACTATGCTATAATATTCTATAGATCTTAGAGAGGAATAGAGATGACGCCTGAGGACTGTTTCATATCCTGATGATATGAAAAGCTCAGAGCCAATAACATGAGATGAAACTTTCTATAGACAGAATATTTGATTGAGCACAAGTAAAAGCTCCTGGAAACCATCAGAAAAATCATATTTAAAGCCTGTAAGTCTTTCAGAAACATATGCATGTCTAAAAAGCAAGTACAGTAAGTGATTCAGTTCAAGGTTTGAAGTCAACGTGAAATCAGAATTGGCCCCATCTACTTTCATAATTAATGTTCCTGGTGTTATTGTGAATGATTAAGTGCATCTCTTTTACATCGTTTAGTTCAGTTGATTTAACTACATTTATATTTTAATATTATATAATATTACAAAATAATAATATGATATTAATTAAAAAATTATTTTTTCCCGTCGCATTGAACATCCAGTTTCACTCAGGAATACTTCACATTATATTTCAAATATATATGAATGTATTAAATAATTATTAAATAATTTAATTTGATATTAAACGAAAAAAATATTTTAAACAATTTATATGATCTAGAATTATATTAAGAATAATAATATTAATATTATTAATAATTTTATGTAATAGTAATGCATAAAAAACTAATTAAATAATATGAAATATAATAAAATTATATATATATATATATATATATATACAATTTATATTATATTGCAAGAAAAAAATAATTATTGTTAAATAATATTCAATAATAATAATACAGCAATGCATAAAATAACACTAAATCTTATTAAGATATTATAAATATTAATAATAATAAAATGTTACAAATTAATAAATAATACAATTCTGCATCTGGGGTCAAAACAAGAAAGCTGTCCATTATACTTCCATAATTTGAAGTATTTCAGAGTGAAACATGTTTGTAAATGTTATTCTTCAGTACAACATGCACTGACGACATGCTTTGGGACAGTATATGGAGTCAGCTCTGGTTTCATGTTAACTGTAAAGTCAGAGGAGCCGTGGGTCCCGCTCTACTCGTCCGCTCGAGCGCTTACCTCGGGGGTCTAAAGGAATATTGTAAGTGTCCCCGAGTACTACAGGACAGAAGCGAAGCAGAACAGAGAGAGAAAGAGAACAAGAGAAAGAGGCAGAGGGCAAGAAGTTAAAATAGTTCTGTTAGTGAAGAGCTTCACCACTAATAGCCAGCCAGGATGAGAGAGCAGGATCATGTGACAGAAGCAGAGATGAGTGGGCGGGGCTGAGGAAGCAGTGGGAGGAGCTACAGAGTGACATGGACTGCTGTGAACACGAGTGTACAGAACAAAATAATAATAATAATAATAATGAAAATAAAAAAAGAAATAATAAAACTATATAAATTAATGAACATACAGAACACTGCTTTCTGATTTAATTAATAATAGTATAATTTATTGTAATCATTTTAAATAATAATATTAATTCTTTAAAATTAACTAAAATAATGCATTAAATAATATGAATGATTATTAAATTATATAAGAATTATTATAAGTGAACATACAGAACTTACAATATTACTTTCAGATCATCACAGACCATTTTAACTACAGCAGTAATAATAATAATAATACTTTAAACTAAAAATGGAATATTATATTATAATAAATGCATATAAATTAATGAATGTACAGAACATAATGAATGTAATATAATTTTTTGACTAAATATTTTAATTATTAATTAATCATTTTAAATAATAATAATGATGATGATGCTTTAAAATGGAATATAAATTAAAAGAAATTAAATATTCATTAAAATACAAATACATAAATCAATGAATTTACAAAATATAAAATTAATTTAATTAATCATATTTATATTAAATATTTTAAATAATAATAACAATACTTTAAAATGAGAAAAATAAAAATAAATAATTATTATAATAAAATGATTGAACTAAATGAAAATACGTAACATATAATATTACTTTCTGATTATTTGATCATAAGGCAAGACAGCTTAGCAGATACAACTATAAAAATAAAATTTGAGCAATAATAAAGGCCAAAAGTGGTACTTTGAGCAGTATATGGTTATTTAGGGGCTAATGATTGTTATTTAGAGAAAGATGGTGCAGGAATAAACAACAGCAGAGAAGCTGAAAATGGCTGAATTTGCTGGCGGCACTGATCATGTTTGCTGAACGTTTGTCAGGAAAACCGAAGGAAAAGGAAATGCAGACCACAGGAAATGTGAACAGATGATACACAAGGAGACAGGAGGGCGAGGACGACATCTCAGCAGCCCAAGACAGCGCTGACATCTGCGTCTGAACTACTTTTTCACATTTCTAAAGGCAGTGAATCTCTTGGATCTCTCTGTCAGTGTCTGTTTTTAGATGTGTGTCTGCTTTACCCTGAGAGGCCAGCATCGCTCCTGCTGTTTCCTGGAAATCCAGCAGCTGCTGCAGGAACAGGATGGCCTGAGGAGAACCGATCAGAGAAAAAGAGCGTCTTTGTCTGCTCTTAAAACAAACTCTACCAAATGGACAATGAAGTGATCTTACATTGCTTGTGAGCTCATGTACGGTTCCGTCTTTCGGCATGTTGTACTCTTTATCAGGATCGTTCTGAACATAAAATTAATCATTAATATAATGACGTGAGCATAATGAGGAACGTCATTTAGATTTTATAATATAATAAAATGCGTTATATTTATAGTTTAACAAAATGTATAAAACATATACCAATTTTGAAGTATTATTATTAAAATAAATGTAATTAATCATAAAAAATATTATAACAAAAAATGATTACATTTCAATAATTAAGAAAAGTAAATTATTTAAAAGTAAATTAGTTGAAATTATATACACACAAATCATTTCATTTTAAACAATTATTATTATTATTATTAAAATACATTTTATAATTCATTCTAAATATTACAAAATATCAAAATTATGAAAAAGTTAATTATGTAAATTATTTAAAATAAATTATTTAAAAGTGGTTGTTTATTTAATTTAGTAAATAAAACGATTAAATTGCGTGTGTGTTTATAAATAATATAAAAAAATAAAAAAACATTTTATAATAATCTAAATATTTAATAAATAAATAAACTATTATTATTATTAATAATAATAATACATGTAAATATAACTATTATTCAATAGTACAAATAATTAAACAATTAAATTGATGAATGACTTAATAGTAAATTATATATATATATATACACATATATAATGTTTTAAAACAATTCTATATTATTTTTAATATTAAGGTAAATTAAATAGTAATTAACAATGTTTCAATTATTAATAATATTTCTAATTTATTTTAATAATAACAATAATAATACATAATTTAAAATGAAATAAAACAATAAAATAATACAATTCTGCACCTGATGTCACGAGAGATTGAACATGCAATCTTTCGATCACTGAAGCGGTTGTGTGTGATCTACCTTAATGCTGTCAGCAAACTCCTCGAGTGC
Source organism: Sinocyclocheilus grahami (assembly GCF_001515645.1). Classification (NCBI taxonomy): domain Eukaryota; kingdom Metazoa; phylum Chordata; class Actinopteri; order Cypriniformes; family Cyprinidae; genus Sinocyclocheilus; species Sinocyclocheilus grahami. The sequence goes on along the minus strand of NW_015505415.1, from coordinate 207,107 downwards.
TTTAGCTCCGATGGTCTCCATAGAGGTGATGAGAGCTGGGAGCTTGTTCTTGGTGCTGGCAGCCGTTCCCTGCACCGCAACACAGGATATGACATCGTCGGCTACCACACCGTGCCAAAAAGCAGAAAGTCCAGCGCGAACATTTCATGCTCGTTCTCATTTCCTCTCTACCTGTAGCGTGGCGTCAAAGTCTGGTTTGGTCTGCTTGAGGTGGCGCAGGATGGGGAAGATGGTCAGCACAGCGGAGTAATCGTGTCTCATGATGGCTCGACGCGCCGCGGAGATGATGTTATCGCCCTCCAGCATCAGATTATCCAGCGCCTCCTGCAGCGACAAACACTGTGATTAAACACACACACACACACACACACACTCACTCGCACCCACGCACGCTCGCTCGCTTGCTCACACACTCTCACACTCTCACTCCCTCACACTCTCACTCCCTCACTCCCTCTCACACTCTCACTCCCTCACTCCCTCACACTCTCACTCCCTCACTCCCTCACTCCCTCACTCCCACACTCCCACACTCCCTCACTCCCTCACTCCCTCACTCCCTCACTCCCTCACTCACTCACACACACTCACACACACTCACACACACTCACACTCACACACTCACACAGAGTCTGGTTTGCTATCCTTGTGGGGACTCTCCATAGGCGTAATGGTTTTTCTACTGTACAGACCGTATATTCTATTGCCCTACACCAACCCTACCCCTAAACCTACCCCTTACAGGAGACTTTCTGCATTTTTAGATTTTCAATACACTTTTTGTGTGATTTATTACCTTGTTTACCCGTGGGGACCTCAATTTAGGTCCCCACCGTGACACGAGTCCCCATGAGTCTGTGTGTATTCAAGTTTAAGTCCCCACCAGGATATATAAACCAGTACACACACTCACACACACACTGAACACACTCACTGAACACACTCACTGAACACTCACACACATAGCCCTGACCTGTATGAGCGAGTCGAAGGTCTTCTTCTGGTGATGTTCTGGGATGATCTCAGTCAGTAAAGTGTATTCGCTCTGAGCCAGCTTCACAAACGCACTGATGCAGTGGATGTACGAATCGATCTCGATGTCCAACACGTCATCCTTCCCTGAGAGACACACACACACACACACACAGACACAGACACACACACACACCCCTCAGAGCACAAGAAAAACAACATTCAAATATGAACACAGTGGACCAAGGGTGATATATTAATAACATCTTAAACGTAATGTGATTAAAGCACACAAGAAGGACACCAAACAGAATTAAAATCTGCTTAATATTCGAAAAGACTCTTTATTTTTACAATTCTGTTTGGTGCCGCCAGTGATGCAGTAAATAAACACGGCAGCTTTAGATATATCTGATCAATATGAGACCAAAGAGCTGTGAATGAGAAACAAAATGTTCAGTAGCACCTGAAATAAATATGATTTCTGAAATAATGTTGCATGGTACTGCAGGAAACCGTGCTAAATGATCATTAACAATGAATGAAAAACAGAACAATCCTGCGCATGTTTCTTCATAGCTAATCACATCAGTTGATGCATATCAATAACACATATCAGTAGATGTTTAAACCACTGCAACCTGATGCTGATGTAGAAATGAATGTGAACATTTTAACCAAAAGATTGTAGGATGTCCACTTGATTTTTCAAGATCTGATTCAATGTTGAATGAACTAACAGAAAAACAGACTCAAACTGAAATTAATATTTAAAAATAATTAATAATATTATAATGATTAATTGCATTTAATAATAATAATAATGCTTTAAAGTGAAATAAATTAAAATTAATGATTAAATCTATAAATTCATAAATACTAACATTCATATTTTTATATATATATATATATATTTTTTTTTGTACATTTTATAACATTAATAAAATTAAATGTAGGATGTCCTCTTGCATTTTTAAGGTCTGATTCAATGTTGAATGAAGTGACAGAATCACTGACTTTTTAAACTAAAACAAATATTTTTTAATAAGTAATAATATTATAATTAATTATGAATTAAATGTATTGTAATTATTATTATTATTATTAATAACACTACTACTACTAGTACTACTAATAAAGTTAAGATAAAACACAATCATAAATTAATATTAATTAATAAAATCAAATAATATACATTAAGAAATAATAGAATTCATCATTTTAATTTAAAAATAATACAATTAAATGTAAAATTTCCCCTTGACTTTTTAAGGTCTGATTCTCTCACTCTTTGAACTGAACTCAATATCATTGTTAAAAATGCATGACTGATAACCTCTCTTAAAGGATTTTTAGCATCTTTGACATGCTGTCGATTATGACGGATAATGACTTAAACTCCCTCAGTTTGTAAAAACACTCAAAACTTGTTTACAGATGATCTTTAGCTGGACCGCTGCAACGGTATAAACATTCAAATTCACATTAATTTAAACATACAACAACAAGATTTACACAAAATGTGTGTTCACTTGAGACTAATGTAATAAAATCACATCATTTGTTTTTCATACGAGTCAGAATACATTTCGTAGCTTGTTTTGAACTCAAAACTGGTCTTTAATCCTGTTGTTGTGATCTCTGAGGTCAGACTCACCTGCAGCCGCGCCATGCTTGTCGTCAGACAGGTGCTTAACCCCACGCAGGTCATGTTCGAAACCTGATTGGTTAGGATAAAGTCACATGACCCGGGTCACTCTCCCCGGGCTACAGAGGGAGTGCTGAACAAGCTCACCCGCCCACAAAGCAAAGGAAACACTCACGCGGCACGACCACTTGTGCTGGATGTTAGTGGGGTTTCTAAGTGCACCGATGGACCCAGCAAAGCACAGAGACTTATGGGAAACACACACACACAGACACACACACACACCCCTCAGAGCTCAAGAAAAACAACATTCAAATATGATCACTGTGGACCAAGGGTGATATATTAATAACATCTTAAACGTAATGTGATTAAAGCACACAAGAAGGACACCAAACAGAATTAAAATCTGCTTAATATTCGAAAAGACTCTTTATTTTTACAATTCTGTTTGGTGCCGCCAGTGATGCAGTAAATAAACACGGCAGCTTTAGATATATCTGATCAATATGAGACCAAAGAGCTGTGAATGAGAAACAAAATGTTCAGTAGCACCTGAAATAAATATGATTTCTGAAATAATGTTGCATGGTACTGCAGGAAACCGTGCTAAATGATCATTAACAATGAATGAAAAACAGAACAATCCTGCGCATGTTTCTTCATAGCTAATCACATCAGTTGATGCATATCAATAACACATATCAGTAGATGTTTAAACCACTGCAACCTGATGCTGATGTAGAAATGAATGTGAACATTTTAACCAAAAGATTGTAGGATGTCCACTTGATTTTTCAAGATCTGATTCAATGTTGAATGAACTAACAGAAAAACAGACTCAAACTGAAATTAATATTTAAAAATAATTAATAATATTATAATGATTAATTGCATTTAATAATAATAATAATGCTTTAAAGTGAAATAAATTAAAATTAATGATTAAATCTATAAATTCATAAATACTAACATTCATATTTTTATATATATATATATATATTTTTTTTTGTACATTTTATAACATTAATAAAATTAAATGTAGGATGTCCTCTTGCATTTTTAAGGTCTGATTCAATGTTGAATGAAGTGACAGAATCACTGACTTTTTAAACTAAAACGAATATTTTTTAATAATTAATAATATTATAATTAATTATGAATTAAATGTATTGTAATTATTATTATTATTATTAAACTCAACTCAAAAACACAACACAGTAGGACTTTAAATTTGGAAAAATCTGATTTCACTGAGATGCAGACGTATGATGCAGAGTCATTTTTAGTAATATTTATATACTGTTATTTATATGCTATTTCTATAGTTTCAGTGTTATTTTAATTTTTAGTAATATTTATATACTGTTATATATATGCTATTTTTATATTTTTTTGTATTCATTTTAACTTTTAGTAATATTTCTATACTATTTTTTACTATATATACTATTGATTTAGTCATTTTAGTTTAGCACTTCAAACTTATTTTATTTCAGTTAGTTGCCAAAGCAACATTTCTCATATTCAATTAAGCTTTTTGAGTAAGTTTTTCAATAATATTCGTTTTATTTGAGCTTTATTTCACATGATAAAAATAATTTTTAATAGTTTTAGTTAATAACAATACTGATAGTATGATGTCACGTATACACAGCGATGCTCAGAACACATTTAATAATCACTTTTTTTTAAGCAAAATAAAATGCATCAATAAATCTAATACGTCAAATTTCCTGCATTAAAAAACCTGTTTAGCAAACGCTGCTTTTGCAACACATTTGACATGTTCTGTAAAATATTTTGCTAAATGCAGCTGTTCATTCCCATGTTTTCAACTCACTTAAACT
>NW_015505415.1:199893-202627 GCF_001515645.1 Sinocyclocheilus grahami | reverse complement strand
TTTTATAATAATCTAAATATTTAATAAATAAATAAACTATTATTAATAATAATAATAATAATAATACATGTAAATATAACTATTATTCAATAGTACAAATGATTAAACTTATAATTAATTATGAATTAAATGTATTGTAATTATTATTATTATTTTTTATTTTAAGATAAAACACAATCATAAATTAATATTAATTAATAAAATCAAATAATATACATTAAGAAATAATAGAATTCATCATTTTAATTTAAAAATAATACAATTAAATGTAAAATTTCCCCTTGAATTTTTAAGGTATGATTCTCTCACTCTTTGAACTGAACTCAATATCATGACTGATAACCTCTCTTAAAGGATTTTTTAGCATCTTTGACATGCTGTCGATTATGACGGATAATGACTTAAACTCCCTCAGTTTGTAAAAACACTCAAAACTTGTTTACAGATGATCTTTAGCTGGGCCGCTGCAACGGTATTAACCTTCAAATTCACATTAATTTAAACATACAACAACAAGATTTACACAAAATGTGTGTTCACTTGAGACTAATGTAATAAAATCACATCATTTGTTTTTCATACGAGTCAGAATACATTTCGTAGCTTGTTTTGAACTCAAAACTGGTCTTTAATCCTGTTGTTGTGATCTCTGAGGTCAGACTCACCTGCAGCCGCGCCATGCTTGTCGTCAGACAGGTGCTTAACCCCACGCAGGTCATGTTCGAAACCTGATTGGTTAGGATAAAGTCACATGACCCGGGTCACTCTCCCCGGGCTACAGAGGGAGTGCTGAACAAGCTCACCCGCCCACAAAGCAAAGGAAACACTCACGCGGCACGACCACTTGTGCTGGATGTTAGTGGGGTTTCTAAGTGCACCGATGGACCCAGCAAAGCACAGAGACTTATGGGAAACACTGATGTCACAACAGTTTGTCCTCAGTTTGAGAGAGAAATCAATGACCACAACCTTCCTGCTGCCACGCTCAACTCAAAAACACAACACAGTAGGACTTTAAATTTGGAAAAATCTGATTTCACTGAGATGCAGACGTATGACGCAGAGTCATTTTTAGTAATATTTATATACTGTTATTTATATGCTATTTCTATAGTTTCAGTGTTATTTAAATTTTTAGTAATATTTATATACTGTTATATATATGCTATTTTTATATTTTTTTGTATTCATTTTAACTTTTAGTAATATTTCTATACTATTTTTTACTATATATACTATTGATTTAGTCATTTTAGTTTAGCACTTCAAACTTATTTTATTTCAGTTAGTTGCCAAAGCAACATTTCTCATATTCAATTAAGCTTTTTGAGTAAGTTTTTCAATAATATTCGTTTTATTTGAGCTTTATTTCACATGATAAAAATAATTTTTAATAGTTTTAGTTAATAACAATACTGATAGTATGATGTCACGTATACACAGCGATGCTCAGAACACATTTAATAATCACTTTTTTTTTAAGCAAAATAAAATGCATCAATAAATCTAATACGTCAAATTTCCTGCATTAAAAAACCTGTTTAGCAAACGCTGCTTTTGCAACACATTTGACATGTTCTGTAAAATATTTAGCTAAATGCAGCTGTTCATTCCCATGTTTTCAACTCACTTAAACTGTAAATTAAAGTGTCTTTAAGTTTCACAGTGTCACTTTAATTCAAATCTACAATGTTTTTTATTTAAAAATGTAATAAAAATAATTATTAATACGGTTAATTACACAATTAATATTTATTATTTAATTTTATATAAAAAAATTAATTATTAATACATAATTTTAAAAATTATTTTAATTTGACTAAATACATATTTTATAAATGAGACGAACAGTGGCTCTCTCCATTTTGAGGCTGGTTTGACCTCAGCGAGGACACCACTGCTGTGGCCCATAAGTTTCTGTGTTATCCGACTGTTGTTTTCCGAAACGCAGGAACAACAGTTCAAAAACAGAGAGAGAAAACAGAGACAGAGCTTGAGAGGAGGAAGGAAACCAGAAAGAAAGCATGCTTTACCTTCTAGAGGAGTGAGGTTAGAACCCTTTTTTCCATCCAGGCCATGCTGAGAGTACTGTTTGAGCAGATTCTGAGCCTTACGGATCGTGCCTGCGCCCATCAACACCCAAACACAGAGAGAGAGAGAGAGAGAGAGACAGAGAGAGAGAGAGAGAGAGAGAGAGAAGGGGGAGAGTCGCAGGGATCGCAGGAGGAAAACAGAGGAAGACACCGTGAGGAAGAGGAAGAGGAAGGGCATCTGAAACCCTGTTCACCGAAACCAGAGCAAAAACTGAGAAATCCAGATCCCTCCGAGACTACAGCCGACACCACAGCTATCACACACACAGAGACACACAGAGACAGACACAGAGACAGACACACAAACACACAGAGACACAGAGACACACACAGACACACACAGAGACACACAGAGACAGACACACAAACACACAGACACACACAGAGACAGACACACAGACACACACACACAGACAGACACAGACTCACACAAACACAAAGAGAGACACACACACACATACACACACAGACACACAGAGACAGACACACAGAGACAGACACACACTCACACACAGGTTTGTTTTTGTGAAAAGTGGGGACTCTCCATAGGCGTAATGGTTTTTATACTGTACAGACCGTATATTCTATTGTCCTACACCAACCCTACCCCTAAACCTACCCCTTACAGGAGACTTTGTGCT
>NW_015505415.1:196632-198824 GCF_001515645.1 Sinocyclocheilus grahami | reverse complement strand
ACAGAGACACACAGAGAAAGACACACACACACACACACACACACACACACACACACACACACACACACACACAGAGACACAGACAGAGAGACACACAGACACAGAGACAGAAACACACACACAGAGACACAGACACAGAGACACACAGACACAAACAGAGACACACAGACACAGAGACACAGACACAGACAGAGACACACAGACACAGACACACACACACACACAGACAGACACAAGCGCGCACGAGGCACAAATATCACATAACATCACAATGTCTACAGCTAAACAGACTGAAGAACACGTCACACACACTGAGGAGAAAATACAACCAGTTAATCCAACGACAGCATTGTGTCACATACAGTGATGTTAATACAGTCATTAAGAGTAGTGCTGCTCAAACGATTTAACATCATAAACTCAAACACATCAGACAGTCAGTGTGCTGCTAAAACAAAAGGCACGTGTCTTAAAGGGGTCACAGCATCATTTGATATCATATTAGTTTTCCCTGAGATCCATTATAACTTTAAGAAAAGTTTTCTGGCATCATTTAGTTTGTCACGTGCATTTTTCTTTCTCTTTGACCCTGGAAATGGACCGGGTGGTTATTACAGACTCGTGTAAGACTTGTGGCCAAAAACTAAATAAGTGTTGATGTAAATGAGGACAGCCACAAATTCATGATCTCACAGCTGATGTCATAAATAATCATGAAGATTTCTGAACATGGCTAGTTTGCATTAATCGTTAGAATGTTTTCATAGTACAAGATTTAATGTGATTTATCATGATATGACCCCTTTATTAAGCAGTTATGCAGTAGATGTTTTCTTCAGCAATAATAAGCATCCAGTCAAACATGAGGAGAGACAGTATCGGTCTGTTAGTGGGGGCAGAACAGTCACAGCGCCCCGTGTGGTGAGGAGTGAGCATGCGGTCAGTGTTAGAGCGTTAGTAGAAAACAAAGAGCCTCCTTTCTCACTGTTAAAAACACTCTGTATGCAGTACAGCGCTGTTAGCCAACAAAATGTGCCATCCACACTGAGAAAATACAGGAACAGCAGTGTGCAAGTCTGTGCTAACGGCTCCAAACTGACACACAGCTCCAACAGACAGGAAGGAGAGCGTCTGCTATACGGCTTCAAACATTAGCGCAATGTACTAGTTATCCTGATTAATAACAGTTCACTGGTCTGGCTGATATATCAGCCGTGTGTGTGTGTGTCTGGATGGATGCGTCCATTTGTGTGTGTATAAAGGTCTTTTCACATTCAAGAAACACAAATAGAATAAATTTCAGTCTAAATGGTTCATAAAACACTACCATTCAAATGTCTGGGGTTCAGTAATATCTTCTTTTTAAAGATATTAATACTTTTATTCAGCAAGGATGCATTAAATTGATCAAAGTGACAGTAAAGACATTTATAATGTTACAAAAGATTCATATTTCTAATAAACGCTGTTCTTTTGAACTTTCTGTTCATCTGTGAATCCTGAAAAATAAAATGCATCACAGTTTCCACAAAAATATTGTGCAGCACGACTGATTTCAACATTGATAATAATCAGAAATGTTTCTTGAGCAGCAAATCAGAATATTATACTGATTTCTGAAGATCATGTGACACTGAAGACTGGAGTAATGATGCTGAAAATACAGCTGTGCATCACAGAAATACATTATAGTTTAATAGATATTCACATAGAAAACAGCTGTTTTAAATTGTAATATTTCAAATGTTTTTCTGTTTTTACTGTATTTTTGATCAAATAAATGCAGCCCTGATGAGCAGATAAGACTTTGTAATTATAATGTATATATATTTATAACTGTATTAAAAAATTTAATTTAATCAAATAAATAAGTAATAATTAATTTATAATAAATAATTAATTCATAACTAAATTTAATTAATATAATAAGTCATTTAGTTTTAAACGTTAATTTTAATTATTAAATAAAATTATTCATTCATTTAAATTTAAAAAAAAAATCTTCCCCCAAACTTTTGAACAGTTCGCCAAGGTGGTAATTTTTAAAAAATCAAAATAAACATTTATCTCATGCTCTGTGTGAATAGTTTTATTTTGTATTTTGCCAGCAAATTTTACTTTGGTTTGCATGTGTATAAGCCTTTCATTACCTATTCTGTCGCATGTATATGTGTGTGTGTGTGTGTGTGTGT
>NW_015505415.1:194377-196212 GCF_001515645.1 Sinocyclocheilus grahami | reverse complement strand
ATCACAGTTTCCACAAAAATATTGTGCAGCACGACTGATTTCAACATTGATAATAATCAGAAATGTTTCTTGAGCAGCAAATCAGAATATTATACTGATTTCTGAAGATCATGTGACACTGAAGACTGGAGTAATGATGCTGAAAATACAGCCGCGCATCACAGAAATACATTATAGTTTAATAGATATTCACATAGAAAACAGCTGTTTTAAATTGTAATAATATTTCAAATGTTTTTCTGTTTTTACTGTATTTTTGATCAAATAAATGCAGCCCTGATGAGCAGATAAGACTTTGTAATTATAATGTATATATATTTATAACTGTATTAAAAAATTTAATTTAATCAAATAAATAAGTAATAATTAATTTATAATAAATAATTAATTCATAACTAAATTTAATTAATATAATAAGTCATTTAGTTTTAAACGTTAATTTTAATTATTAAATAAAATTATTCATTCATTTAAATTTAAAAAAAAAATCTTCCCCCAAACTTTTGAACAGTTCGCCAAGGTGGTAATTTTTAAAAAATCAAAATAAACATTTATCTCATGCTCTGTGTGAATAGTTTTATTTTGTATTTTGCCAGCAAATTTTACTTTGGTTTGCATGTGTATAAGCCTTTCATTACCTATTCTGTCGCATGTATATGTGTGTGTGTGTGTGTGTGTGTATAATGGGATAATAACTGGCTCTGCAAACAGAAACAAGCGATGGACACGTCACAAACACAGCTGTGACTTTACCTGGGATGCAGACTGACATCATCAGACACCAGTGAGACAGAGAAGAGAAAAGAGGAGAGGAGACGGTTAGTAAGAACACACACTAGGAACAGGAAAAGAGGAGAACTTCGACAGGAAAGGAGGTCGTGGAAGTCAGATACACCTGACTGTGATCCATCAGGACCACCAGAAACCCAAAGAGACCCAGTCTAGTGAGGTGAAGGGTTAAAGGTCACTGACCTGGTCTTTTGGGAGGCTTCTTGGTGGGCGTCTCCTTGCGTTTGGTCTGTACGGCGGGCGAGTGGATGGCAGAGGTGGCGCTGTTCTTACGGAAATGCTCCTTCAGACCCTTAATGGACCGATCCAGCTGACTGGACCGGACCTGGAAATACACGTTCATGAAGTCTGCAGAGAGACAAACACACACGACATGAGATTTCAAACACCCTCAGCGAGTAACAGTCGGGTTCTGGAAGCAAAACCCATTCATTTCCTCCATAGGGAGTTTTAATGATAACTGATAAACCATTAGAGACAGAGCTGTTGAGAGGTTGTTCATCGATGATGGATGCTTTTGTTAAAGCCATCTGTTCACATTAATTCAACTCATTTTAGAAATTATGTTTAATACCGTAACTTGTGGAGAAAAACTACATTACCCATGAGATGCTGTACAGAAAATTCCACCAATCAGAGAGTTGCAGTGAGCAAAGTGAGCCAAAAGAGCTCCGCCCACTCCCATGAAAAAAAACTGTGAATGACATAATCAAGCTGATACTTGTATATATACATTTCTATCTGTTATTTGAATCTGTATTAATATTTTTATAATAACAAAATGGTATAGTATATATTATTGTTTTTACTCTATTTTTCATTTTGAGCCCATAAATGCACCCTTGAGACTTTACAACAATTATATTTAATAATTTAATTAAAATATGAAATTTAAATATTTAATAATGCAAATAATTAAAAATATTAAATTATGTAATATGATTAATTATTTAATTATAATAATTATTTAATCTATTTGCACATTTTGAAAGAAACTTGAAATATGTGTGTGTATATACAGTGGGTACGGAAAGTATTCAGACCCC
>NW_015505415.1:191411-194090 GCF_001515645.1 Sinocyclocheilus grahami | reverse complement strand
TATATATATATATATATATATATATATATATATATATAATTCCACAGATACAATTAACAACTTTAAATGAATAGTTTTATATTTCACCATCCTTTTTAATTCAATTATGTAATTTGCAATGCTTCATGGGATTGTAGTTCTGATTTTCATATACGTTTTTGCTTCCAATAAATGTTCGTAATGTTGTGATTCACCTCGTAGCTGGCTAAAGCGGCTTAAAGCGCTTTAACAAAGACTTTTAAAAAATCTCTATGGGAAAAATGAATGGAAAGAAACCAACGCGGCTGAAACAGTGGGCGGCACGAGATTAAAAGCATTTGCGTGTGTGCACCTTGGTTGCGTCCGTACTCCACCAGCCAGGCAGAGATGCAGATGATGTCCTGCAGGACGGCTTCGGGCAGGTGCTCCAGCGTCACGTCCTCCTGCACCTCCATGTCCTCGTTATCTCCGATGGCGTCCAGGATGAGGATGGGCGGCACCGGCTTGCTGTAGCGCATCAGCAGGCTGCGAAACTCCACCTCCAGCAGCTCCTTCCCCTTCTCGAAGCGAGCTTTCTGCAACACGACAGCCTCGCTGAGCAGCTTCACACGGACTGAAGAAGCGTGAGAGGTTTGTGAGTGCGTGACATACGTACCACTGTGTTGAGCTCGGGACTGTCGGGATTGTTGTCCTGAAAATACTCCACGGCTTTCTGGATCTTTGCAATGCAGGCCAGATACTCGTCCAGACGACCTGCAGGTCTGCAAGAGCAGTGATTGACCAATATCAGTCTATACATATACATACAGTGGGGAAAACAATTGGTGGCTGACTAAATACTTTTTTGCCCCACTGTATTTCTCTCTCTATCTATCTATCTATCTATCTGTCTGTTATTTAAAACTCTAATATTCCACAATATTACTGTTTTTACTGTATTTTTGATCAAGTAAATGCAGCCTATATGAGTATAAGAGACTTTACAATAATTATACCTAATAATTTACTTAAAATATATTTTATTTAATAATGTAAATAAATTAAAATAATAAAACTATTATTTAATAAAAAATATATACACACACAAAATTAAGCTATTATATTATAAATATATATTTTATATACGGTCTATCTATCTATGTGCAATTAAGTTATACATTATTATACATTATAACTGTATTTTATATAAATTATACTATATTATAATTATAGTATATTATGCAGCCTTGGTGTGAAATTAAATATAATTATATGTAATAATTTAATTAAAATCTTAAATAAATATGAAATGTATATTATTAAATGTAAATAACTTTAAATATTAAAATGATTAATTAATTAGAAATGTCCTAAAAATAGCTGAAACATAAATAAAATATAAAAATATAAACATATTATATCTGTATGGAATAATAAACAGAAATGTACAGAGAGGGCTGTTGTTATATTTTGGAAATGAATAATAACTGCCTACAGTTCTGAGCCGATATATCGGTCTATCACTGACTGAACACGAGTCTCAGGCGGCCCTCACCCTTCCCGGATGATCTTGTCGGTGTCTTTGGCCACGTGATAATAACTGATGACGTGATCCAAGCAGGAGAGAGTTTTGTCCACGTTCTCCTGCAGACGCTGCAGATTCTCCGTCTGCTTATGAACCGGGATGATGGAGTTCTCCAGCTGCATCAGACGGCTCTCGAACGAGGACAGGATGGACACCTGACAGGAAGACAACCACAAAATCATATTTGCAGCAGATAATGACATGTGTTCAGCAAATATCACAGTACAAAGGCTTGTTATTTAGTTTGATTATCTTATATCTTAAAACCAGGATCACACACTCTCTCTCTCTCTCTCTCACACACACACTCTCTCTCTCTCTCTCTCTCTCTCTCTCTCTCTCTCTCTCTCTCTCTCTCTCTCTCTCTCTCTCTCTCTCTCTCTCTCTCTCTCTCTCTCTCTCTCTCTCTCTCTCTCTCTCTCTCTCTCTCTCTCTCTCTCTCTCTCTCTCTCTCTCTCTCTCTCTCTCTCTCTCTCTCTCTCTCTCTCTCTCTCTCTCTCTCTCTCTCTCTCTCTCTCTCTCTCTCTCTCTCTCTCTCTCTCTCTCTCTCTCTCTCTCTCTCTCTCTCTCTCTCTCTCTCTCTCTCTCTCTCTCTCTCTCTCTCTCTCTCTCTCTCTCTCTCTCTCTCTCTCTCTCTCTCTCTCTCTCTCTCTCTCTCTCTCTCTCTCTCTCTCTCTCTCTCTCTCTCTCTCTCTCTCTCTCTCTCTCTCTCTCTCTCTCTCTCTCTCTCTCTCTCTCTCTCTCTCTCTCTCTCTCTCTCTCTCTCTCTCTCTCTCTCTCTCTCTCTCTCTCTCTCTCTCTCTCTCTCTCTCTCTCTCTCTCTCTCTCTCTCTCTCTCTCTCTCTCTCTCTCTCTCTCTCTCTCTCTCTCTCTCTCTCTCTCTCTCTCTCTCTCTCTCTCTCTCTCTCTCTCTCTCTCTCACACACACACACACACACTCTCTCTCTCTCTCCCTCTCTCACACACACACACTCGCTCTCTCTCTCCCTCTCTCACACACACGCTCTCGCTCTCTCTCTCCCTCTCTCACACACACGCTCTCTCTCTTACACACACACACACACACTCTTTCTCTCTCTCCCTCTCACACACACACACATACTCTCTCTCTCACACACTCTCTCTCTCTCTCTCTC
>NW_015505415.1:186954-188456 GCF_001515645.1 Sinocyclocheilus grahami | reverse complement strand
AATTAATTAATAAGCCATACAGAAGAATATTACAAAAGTGGGTTAATCATTAAAATAAATATATGACTTTTTTTTAAATTGTTGCTTGAATGAAATACAAAACTTACTACAATTTCAAAAAGTCAAAATCCAGCTAAATAAATTAATAAGACATAGAGAAGAATATTACAAAAGTGGGTTAATTATTAAAATAAACCTCAAAAAAGTACTTTTTTCAGCAAAATCAAAGATTTTGGGATTTAAAGCTCACCTTTCTTACTTGTATATAAAACAATTGACTGAAACCACAATATTATTTACCACAAATTCAAATAACAAAGATTGCAGGTAATGTTAATAACTTGCAATTTACTGTATGTGAAAATAATGATATTCATTTATAATTAATTTAAATGATTTAATTGTATTAATATTTATAAGGGACATTAACATGTCATACAAAAAGAAGAAGAAATTGATTTAAAATTGAAAGTGAAGAGGAATTTCTAATGGCATGGTAATGGATAAGTATAAAAGGGGCTTGACTTTGACAGTGTGGTGTTTGTGGGTGACTTCACTGGCCACAGATTCAGCGTGGCTCCAGTTTTACACAAAACTCCATTTATTTCATAAATTCACTGAACATGAGATACAATCATTCAATCAATCATCAACTTTCCTAAATGTACCTAGAGAAAGTATACAGTAATTTACAGCAGTATATAAATATGTACATCTTTTTTAGAAGCATAATATTATAAAACAAAACACATACTCTGAACTCTTTAAGTTAGATATATTAAACAAAAACTATAACGAAGTTAAAGGTATTTAAAATGTCAAACACATTACTTAACAGGATGTGGTTAACAAAAAAATAAAAATAAATCAAAGAAATCAGTAACAATTTTAGTTCATTTAATTTCTTAAAAAATAACGCATTAAAAGTTCATCAATGGAACTGGCGTGAATTCTGTCTTCCTAAGATTCCTCTTGTTTTGTGAAAGCCTAAAAATAATAAAAAAAGACAATAAAACTGAGTTTCAAACTGTACCATCAGACAGTGTAAGTCAAATGAGGATTCTATTAAGAAGATGCTTCTGAATCACACACCTGTTTGAGAAACTGCCGTCCAAGGTAATTTGTGGCCATGTTCTTCAGGTTTGTTCTGGCTCCTACTTTGCAGCGCACATATCCGTAGAGATTGGCTCCCTGTAACACCACTCCCATAATCACCACCGCCTGAGAGAGAAGACAGCATCACTCACAGAACACCATCTTCAAAACTCACGTCTGTGATAAAGACAGAGAGCTCACCAGCCATTTGATCTTAAAGGAGATGAGAGCAAAGAAAGCAAAGATGACCCAGACAACGGGGCAGATGATGAGACCCAGCCAGAAGATCCGAGACTCTGCGTTTGAGGATCGGGACGCTGAAGACTGACTCCCACTGGCCTGCAAACAAACACACACAGATCCAGACAGGACCTCAGCAGCTGTGTTTCCATCACCCTGCTTTTATG
>NW_015505415.1:183227-183624 GCF_001515645.1 Sinocyclocheilus grahami | reverse complement strand
GCATTTTGAAGTATCGCATCAGAAACGAGTGATGGAAATGACAAATTTTGAGGGAAAAAATCCCTTAATTCACGAATATTATGTGGTTCTTAACTTAATATGAATTCATATTCTCTGATGTTTTATGCAGTATACTTTTTTTTGCACATAAGTTAAATTCACAACTTTGGATGGAAACCCAGCAAATGCAACACAAAACATGAGAATAAATGGAGAAAATATTCACACATTTTAGCAGAAAAGCAAATTCACATTTACTGTATGTCATATACATGCACTAACATTTAAAAGTTTGGCCTTTTTAATATAAATTAATACTTTTATTCAGCAAGGATGCATTCAATTGACAGTAAAAACATTTATAATATATATATATATATATATATATATATATATA
>NW_015505415.1:166131-183132 GCF_001515645.1 Sinocyclocheilus grahami | reverse complement strand
ATGTGGGGGCGTGTTAGAACGAGCCGTTTTAGGTAGGTGTGGCTGACTCTTAACTTTTATAAAGAATATCTCTTTGGATTTGAGACTTTAGTCTTTGCAACTTTACAGATCTTCTTTATGCACCAAGAGCTTGTAACACTCCAAAGAGAAAGGAAAAAAATTGAAATCGCATCATATGACCCCTTTAAAAACAAAGCAGTCCCGTCTACACTAATACATCTACTGCAGTATAAATGGTATAGTACAATTTTTTAATACATTTTGAAGTATTTTATGCCACTCTACTGAAGACCGTGTGAGTGTGTAATAGCACCTTTCTGGACTCAAACACCCAACGGCTTTTTCCATCATCATCCACTTGATTCCACCAGCGCAAACCCACCATCAGACGGCCGGTAATATTCTACAATAAGACAAACAGGACAAGCAAGTTACAAGCTGAAGTTTAATATGTAGGGTCAGAGGTTTGTTGGAATCTTTAAATAGAAGTAATAGTGAGGCTTGACTTAATCTCCACTAACTACAGTAACTGTAAGGATTTCGTAGTAACACCTGATCAGTTGTTCTAAACACAAACCTTTACAGTCCAGAAGTCACATGACAGGAGGAGGATGATGGTGACCATACAGGCGATGAAGGATCCGCCAAATGAACCACACAACAGGTACACCAGAACGGCACTGACCCGGAAGAACAGGTGGAAGAAGGAGGCCATCGGATGCCTGGAATTGTCAGTCTGATCAACACGATTTATGAAGAATAATTAAACATAAAGTATAAATAATAAACACACCCGACAGAATCAGTCTGATGGAGTGAGCTGTTTACTGGCTAACGTTAAGCTAACCCAGCGTTATCCGCAGAACATTAAAACCTTTCTTTTCTCAAAAGTCATATTGGAGGAACGCAAGCATGCTGTACACATAAACTATGACTACAATGCTTTAGAAGTATTTATAATAATAATAAATGGCACATTCTTTCTTACCAGCTTCATTTTGATTGCTGTTGTTGCTGACGTCACACGACACGTCACTTCCGGGTCTGTACGGACTGACGACATCGCGCCTGAGCCGAAACTTATTTTTTTATTATTATTTTTTTTTTTTTACAGCATTTACAGAAAAAGAGAAATATAAATGATAATATACTGAACGCTTTTTCTTAATTAGTTAGTAAATAATATTTTTTTTATCACGTGCAATATCCAATTCACAATTTAGATTATTTAGCAATACAATTTGAATTGAATTGAGTTTTTATTAATGTTTTGAATGAGTTTTTATGCTTTTATTTTCCATTTTCATTTTATGGCAAGAACTGCAATAAGCTATCTATTTATCTATATATTTTAGACTATATATTTATTTAATTTCGTGCTCTCTAATTATCTAATTATTTAATTATCGTCTGCTAAATGACTAAATGTAAATGTCTCTCTCTCTATTTCTAATATTTAATAATTACACACACGCACACACATATTTATTTCTTAAATATTTTCTTTTTTTATGTGCTGGTTCATTGTGATTATTTGCAAAATTAAAACTTTGATGTGGGAATTATTTTATAAAATTATCAAACAATTCTATGTATTTTGATGTAATGATATTTATGTCACTAAAGTATATTAAATTATTGTATATGATTGCTTAGACCTATGTGCCATTTTTCCTTATGCGGTGATGTTTGATTTTCTCTCTTTGCTTTTTTACACATGATGTACATTAATGAGGAAAAAAAATTTACTTAAATGATTTTAGCAAATGGCTGCAATATAACAAAGAGTGAAAAATTTAAGGGGGTCTGAATACTTTCCGTACCCACTGTATGTAATAATTATCCTCAGTGAAGCATTACTCATGAGTGCCTGTAGCTTTGTGACATTCTGTCTGTTCACTGGCGGAACCAGTTATGTCACCCTTCAACAAAACACATGGACAAATACCTGCATTTCATCGTAGTACATTTTTATTTACAGAGACAGACAATGTTTTTTTGTGGCCAATGTAAGTGTCACCTGTCACATTTGATAGGGGCGCAAAATTTAACATCTAAGGGAAAACAGCAGCATACAGACAGTGGACAGAATCATTAAAGAGCCATATCTGTCCAGTTAACCCAACCCAAGTGAAATGTCCTGCAATATCCAACTACGTCAAATGGGTTTGGTCACTTGTGCAACATTACTATATAGAGGAGAAATTTCTGTCTTACATATTTGAACATTAATGAAACAATGTAAAATCCCTGCATATATCAATATATGCAATTTCTATATAATAAATAGAAATATAGAATAAAATACATATATATATATATTTATTTTAATATTTTTATTATATATATATATATATATGCACACACACACACACTACAAAATAGAATATATATCATTTTATATATATATATATATATTATTTCACTATATACAGTATAATGCATAAATATTAACAAATCATACACATATATATATATAGTTTCATCCATGTAAGACAAAATTATACATACAATTATATATTGTGATATGTGATCAATGCACAAAACATTTGCAGGTATTTTAATAGGTATAGGTTTATATTCATAAACCTATTCATAAAACTTTAATATCAGTCACAGTTACAGTAGATCTCGTATAGCCCTGTTTACACCATTAAATCTGTATCGGTGTAAGGTGAACAAAACCAGGTGAAAATGAGACCCTGTAAGATGGAAATTATGTGGATATGAGGAGGAAAAGCAGTTTATTTGGGAGAGGAAACAGGAGACGTGGTTGTCAGGGAAGACGCTGCTCCTGGCTCCAAAAGCACGACGCACTCCTTCTTGGGCAGCCAGAACGCTGGGTAAAGCGGCTCCAGAAACTCAGCCTGGTGCTTGTGGATGAGCGTCATGCATTCTTCCACATCATAAAAAGCCAGCACGCCGCTGGAATAATCCACGTACACGCCGATCCGCGTGGCTTTCGGGCCACTGAGTGGCGTCTCCACATCGCTGTGCCACGCGGAGAAGCTGCGTCCGTTCCACTGCACACACCAGGAGAAGTTGTTTCCCGTGATGCAGCTGTTGCTCTCGGATCCCTTGCGGTCGATGCTCTTGTAGGTCAGGCCGACGTGAGTGCCTTCTCCTCTCATGTCCACCTCGAAATAGTGGCGGCCCAGGTAGAAGCTCTCGACCGTCAGCACCTGCTTGAAGTGCTCGAAGCGCTCGGGGAGCTCTGGATAGCTCTGCTGCCACGGCGTCGTGTTTGTCACCTTCTTTCGTTCTTCTGTCAGACGCAGATACTGGTGGGCCGTATCTGCATCAAAGGTCAGAGGCGTGACGTCTATGGGAGAAAATGCGCAAAAAGTCAAGTCTACTGTATATTAAGGGGAAGCAAAACCAGTTGAGAAGCACTGTTGAATTACATTAATTAAATCTTGGAAGTTGGACACTGTTTCTGTAGTGAACATCACTGTTATTTCAGTATCATAATGTACTATTAGAGTTTTTATTCATATTTTGAATTAGTTTTTTATGTTTATATTTTCTGTTTTCATTTTAAGGCAACTAATTTTGCACTGCACTAATTTAGAGATTGTGGGCTATTTGGCTTCTATAATGTGTTGTTTTAGATTAGTGGAAAGAAAGCATCCAACATTTAAGTGTTTATTTTATTACACTTACAGTATTTGCAGATTTAAATTACAATAAAAGTAATCCACTTCAGCGGTACTTACATATACCAAACTTGACAGTTTTATTAGTATCTATATTGTGATGGTTTTTACCGAGGGGTTTGTTCATATATCCTTCGGCCTGATTTTATTTTTGCACTTTATCTATTTGCGTCTGTAGATTTCAATTACAATAGAAATCTTTAAAAGTTTTTTTCTCCACTTCAGAAGCACTTACAAACACCAAACGTAGCAGTTTTATTCCTATCTATATTCTGAAGGATTTTACTGAGGGATTTGTTCAAATTTCATTGCCTGATATTTTTTTTGTACTTTATCTATTTGCGTCTGTAGATTTCAATTACAATACATATTTTTAAAGGGAATTTTCTCAAAATCACTTTTTTCTCCATTTCAGCAGCACTTACATGCACCAAAACTTACAGTTTTATTTCTATATATATTCTAAAGGTTTTTTACTGAGGGGTTTGTTCATATATAATTGGCCTGATTTTATTATTTCAATTTATCTATTTGCGTCTGTAGATTTCAATTATAATACAAACCTTTAAAAGTTTTTTCTCCACTTCAGCAGCACTTACATACACCAAAACTTACAGTTTTGTTCCTCTCTATATTTTGAAGGATTTTACTGAAGGGTTTGTTCATATATCATTGACTTGATTCATAGTTACACATTTTATTCTTGAAACATGGTGAAAAAGTATTTTTTCCCCCTGGCTGATTTATAGTGATAAAAACAGATTTCCAAAATTAAAAAAAAATAAAAAAATAAAAATCAAATATGAATTTTGAGCCTGGCTTTATCCAGTGTTCATACAGTATATATGTTCTAGAAATGTATGCAAAGCAGTGCACATTTAAACATAACATTTGAATTTGTTTTGTTTGTTTTTTGGAATTATTAATGTTAGGCAGGATGTGTGGCACAGCACTTTTATATTGTTGCTCTTTTGCCAAATACATATTTTTAAAGGGAATTTTCTCAAAATCACTTTTTTCTCCACTTCAGCAGCACTTACATGCACCAAAACTTACAGTTTTATTTCTATATATTCTAAAGGTTTTTACTGAGGGGTTTGTTCATATATAATTGGCCTGATTTTATTATTTCAATTTGTCTATTTGCGTCTGTAGATTTCAATTATAATACAAACCTTTAAAAGTTTTTTCTCCACTTCAGCAGCACTTACATACACCAAAACTTACAGTTTTGTTCCTCTCTATATTTTGAAGGATTTTACTGAAGGGTTTGTTCATATATCATTGACTTGATTCATAGTTACACATTTTATTCTTGAAACATGGTGAAAAAGTATTTTTTCCCCCTGGCTGATTTATAGTGATAAAAACAGATTTCCAAAATTAAAAAAAAATAAAAAAATAAAAATCAAATATGAATTTTGAGCCTGGCTTTATCCAGTGTTCATACAGTATATATGTTCTAGAAATGTATGCAAAGCAGTGCACATTTAAACATAACATTTGAATTTGTTTTGTTTGTTTTTTGGAATTATTAATGTTAGGCAGGATGTGTGGCACAGCACTTTTATATTGTTGCTCTTTTGCCAATTTGATTGCTTCTATTGTCCTCATTTGTAAGTTGCTTTGGATAAAAGCATCTGCTAAATGCTTAAATGTAATCAATTAACTAGGGAAGTATGGTGATATCTATTAGTTATTATTTTACCCTATTCACCTGTGATTTGTTTTTTACATTTATTTTACTTCAAGAAACAGAAATCTTTTTAATGGTTTTAGATTTAATTAACGATAATTACCCTCATGAACACTCACATTTAAGGAAGTCGTCTCTGGTCTTCGGGTTCGGAATTGACATGTTGTGTTTTGCAGCAATAATGGCATAAACTGTCGTCTTAATGCCTACATTATCTGTGAATTGAAACAAGATCAAGATGGGTAAATTAGCAAAATCCTTCATAGAACACAAAGGTTTGATGTTTCTGAATTGCTCAGATTCATAGCAAGATGTGTCACTTTGTATGGAGATGTTTAATATATAATACAAACCTTTAAAAGTTTTTTCTCCACTTCAGCAGCACTTACATACACCAAAACTTACAGTTTTGTTCCTCTCTATATTTTGAAGGATTTTACTGAAGGGTTTGTTCATATATCATTGACTTGATTCATAGTTACACATTTTATTCTTGAAACATGGTGAAAAAGTATTTTTTGGAAACAGATTTCCAAAATTTAAAAAAAAAAAAAAATCAAACATGAATTTTGAGCCTGGCTTTATCCAGTGTTCATACAGTATATATGTTCTAGAAATGTATGCAAAGCAGTGCACATTTAAACATAACATTTGAATTTGTTTTGTTTGTTTTTTGGAATTATTAATGTTAGGCGGGATGTGTGGCACAGCACTTTTATATTGTTGCTCTTTTGCCAATTTGATTGCTTCTATTGTCCTCATTTGTGAGTTGCTTTGGATAAAAGCATCTGCTAAATGCTTAAATGTAATCAATTAACTAGGGAAGTATGGTGATATCTATTAGTTATTATTTTACCCTATTCACCTGTGATTTGTTTTTTACATTTATTTTACTTCAAGAAACAGAAATCTTTTTAATGGTTTGAGATTTAATTAACGATAATTACCCTCATGAACACTCACATTTAAGGAAGTCGTCTCTGGTCTTCGGGTTCGGAATTGACATGTTGCGTTTTGCAGCAATAATGGCATAAACTGTCGTCTTAATGCCTACATTATCTGTGAATTGAAACAAGATCAAGATGGGTAAATTAGCAAAATCCTTCATAGAACACAAAGGTTTGATGTTTCTGAATTGCTCAGATTCATAGCAAGATGTGTCACTTTGTATGGAGATGTTTAATGTTCTGCATACTGACTGTTTTTACAGGTGTCTTTAAGTTTGTTGGTGTATGAGGTCAGCAGGTTGTCGCACATCTCTGTCGTGGACTGTGCGATAACACGACTGAACGACTGCAGACGATCCATGAGGCCGATATAAACGCCAGGTAAAGACACATCAACAGTTTCTTTTTTCCACCGTGAATACTCCTGGAAAACAATACGGATATAATTAATACCAGAAACAATTAACAAAACAATTAGAGATTAAGTTCAGAAACACATTTTGCATATGCAAATACTTGGCCACCTAGTGTTATTTTAGTATTATTTATAGCAGTGTTATTTTAGTATCATTGATAGTTTTTATTAATATTTTGAATTAGTAGAATTATTTTAACTTTAGTTTAGGTTTTAGTAAAATGTGTGTTTTGTCATTTTTATTTTTAAAATATATCTATATTGAGTTCATTAATTTTTATTTCAGTTTTACTTTTAGTTATATTAGTATATCAAATAAACTAAATGAAAATGATAAATGTTGCCTTGTCTTTTTTATTTATATACTATTATTTATATAGAGAGAATTTATTTGTAGATTTATATACAATTATAGTTTTTATTAATATTTTAAATTGGTGTTTATTTGGTATAATTTCAGTTTAATTTTTAGTAACTTTGTTATGTGCTTTTGTCATTTTATTAGTTTTTTTCAGGTTTAATTTTATTTCAGTCTTCATTTTTATTTATTGAATGTTAGTAATTTTAGTGGCTCTTTTTAGTGGTTTTATTTCAATTCACAAAAGTGTTTTTAACAGTTTTAGTTAACAGTAATATTCCTGTGGCCAATGCATTGCAACTTTTGAACTTTAACGCATTTTAACTTTACACATCACCTTTAACTGACAGATGTTACAGATAAGTTAAGGTCATCAGGAAACAGGAAATATCCTCCTTACCTGCAGGAAGTCAATGTCATTTTTGTTCTTGGTGATTTTCTCGACCTGACTCTGAGTTTTCTTCCGCTCAGTGCAGCGTTGCTCCAGATGAACCCGGATTCCTTCGGCCTGCCGCAGCGCCTGTCGCTCCTCCACCTCCAAGATCTCGCTCACTTCTTTCTTCGCTTGCTCCACGGCTGCCAGCAGTATGTTGAACTGCTCCTCGATCACTCCACGCACCTCCTTTACAGACGCCTGTGGCCAGACAGACAGACTGAGACACTTCAAAATCAAAGAGACACCCTGAAAAGTCACTACCAGATACCAGAGAAAAAAATGGTTGTTCTTTCAAAAGCTGGAGGGAAATGCCTTTACATGACAAAGAAAGTTTGATCAGATTGCTCTCACCCGAATCTGAATTCAGAGAAGGAATTCCAATGATTTCCACACTCTAAAAAATGCTGGGTTAAATACAACCCAGTGCTGGGTAAAATAGGGACAAACCCAGCTGACTCTACAGCAGAAACATGTACTGTAAGTAAATACTGATTTCTATGTTTCAGCTCAATCTAATGAGCTTCATCAAATCAAAATTGGCCCTTATGTGAATGAAGCATTATTTCTTTTAGAATATTCTGTTTCATTGTAAAATATCTCATGTAACAGCATTAAAATGGGTAGTACCCAGTATAGAGGTAGTAAAGTAGTACCTCTATAGACACCGTGTTGACCTGTAACTTGTTAATGGCGTTTCCTGCCGCTGTGACCGTCTTCACCATGTCTGTCTGTTTGTCCTGAAGCTCTCTCTGTAAACACACACACAATATTGTGTTGACATATGACAAAATAAATCCAGTTCCTTATTATTTTACATTAGCAAATTGATCAACATTAATATTAATTATTACACGTTTTTCACCCAAAATGTCCAGAAATCAGTTACAGGTAAAATATTCTGTAATGTAATGAAATATTTTCAATTTATATTGTATATACTAAAATGTATATGAATATGCACAATTAATATACACACACTTATTTACTACATAAATGTACTTACATTTACTATGTTTAATGCACAGTATTAAATATATAATCACTGGTAAAATATGCTATAATGTAATTAAATATTTACAATTTAAAATGTAAGTTTATATAGATTTATATAAAATTATATACACATATAATTTATATCCATATGGATAACTAATATAGACATGAACACGTATTTACTATACACACACACACATACTATGTTTAATACACAATATTAAAATTAATATGTAGTAACTGGTAATATATACACATACAATTTAGATGCATAATTTATGTTCACTATATTTACTCACTCTCTCTCTCTCTCTATATATATATATACACTGCTATACTATATTCTGCTTTGTAATGTAGAGACATGCATTTTCTGTAAAGCATCTTTGAAACAATGTGTATTGTGAAAAGCACTATACAAATAAATTTGAATTGAATTTATATGTGTGTGTGTGTGTACAGTTTATCAAGAGGTTATATTGTGCGTTATACACGATAAGACGTTATATTGCATTACACAAAGTTAATGTAACCAAAAACATCATCCCTTTGCATTAGTAACCGGATAGGTTGCGGTCCACAGACAGATTCAGACAAAAATGTCCTCTATTGAGCACACAGCTCACATTCAGCTGAAGTCACTGTTATTCAGTGTGTAGGCTGGCTAAAGGGAACATCTCAAACAATAGAGCTTTGACTCTCACATTAAAGCACAAAGTGAGTTTATCCTCCACCCTGACCACCCAATAACCCCAGAATAGCCCCAGTGCTACCTGAACCTGAGGGTGTTTCACTGCACGGATGTCAATGAGAGCTCCCAGCACTGTCTCGATCATGTAACTGCAATTTAATTTAAGAGCTAGACTTATTATGCATATCCACACTAGTCTTTAGCCGGGTTTCCATCCAAAGTTGCAAATTTAACTTATGCGCAAAACCGAAATATCGCATAAAACATTTGCGAACAAGCATCGTTTCCATCCAACAAGTCAAGAACAAAATCGTCGCTTCCTCATAAACTGGCACTATAACCTAAGAAAAGTAGGAGAATATAATAATTTTCATATATAATAAATTACTTGTGCCTCAGAGCGAGCAGACGAAACACAATGAATGCGGTCATTGCTTTTGGAGGTGGATGCTGCTGTTTGGAAACGCAGTCCTGTAAGACATTTCTGGGAGGCAATTATACACTCTAAAAAATGCTGGGTTGTTTCAACTCAACTTTGGGTCAAATATGGACTAACCCAACTTTTGGGTTCAAATTTTAATGTAAAAATTTAACCCAACTGTTGGGTTAGTCCATATTTGACCCAAAGTTGAGTTGAAACAACCCAGCATTTTTTAGAGTGTATAATTGCCTCCCAGAAATGTCTTACAGGACTGCGTTTCCAAACAGCAGCATCCACCTCCAAAAGCAATGACCGCATTCATTGTGTTTCGTCTGCTCGCTCTGAGGCGCAAGTAATTTATTATATATGAAAATTATTATATTCTCCTACTTTTCTTAGGTTATAGTGCCAGTTTATGAGGAAGCGACGATTTTGTTCTTGACTTGTTGGATGGAAACGATGCTTGTTCGCAAATGTTTTATGCGATATTTCGGTTTTGCGCATAAGTTAAATTTGCAACTTTGGATGGAAACCCGGCTAAAGACTAGTGTGGATATGCATAATAAGTCTAGCTCTTAAATTAAATTGCAGTTACATGATCGAGACAGTGCTGGGAGCTCTCATTGACATCCGTGCAGTGAAACACCCTCAGGTTCAGGTAGCACTGGGGCTATGCATTTCCGAATGACCATAACAACATTTCAGATGCTGTGGAATGAGATCGGTCCGCTGGTTAGTCAGGTTTTGCCATCCCATAACGCAGTCACATGACTTTTTTGATGCGCTTGGAGGAATTTATTCGCAAAATGCATTTCCATCTTCCATTATTTGCTGTGGAATGAGATCGGTCCGCTGGTTAGTCAGGTTTTGCCATCCCATAGCGCAGTCACATGACTTTTTTAATGCGCTTGGAGGAATTTATTCGCAAAATGCATTTCCATCTGCCATTATTCGCAAGTCAAAAACCACCTCAAGCGAGCGTAAAAACTTGTTTGCGAATTAAGGGATTTTTATTCGAAACATGGCGTTTCCATCACTCGTTTCTCATGCGATACTTCAAAATGCGCATTCAAATAGGGTGATGGAAACATTAGTGGTTAAACTGGATATGTAAAGGAGATATGCGTGCCATAGCTTCTCTGTTAATCAGCGGAGAGGAAGTTTCACTCAAGGTAACTGGTCTCAACTGTTAGATCTGTCAAGCAACGCAGTTGTGTAATCTATTATCTAATGCTCATGTTAAAACATCCCTAAGAATGCCTCAGATCCACGAAGAGCCCCGGACACACCCTGCTCTGCATGCGAGAACAATACATCAAACTCATTCACCTTACAGTCTTGACAGGGAAGACGCTACAACAAGCACACATGCAGGGCGGATGGTTTTAATCCATTGCATTTACAGAAAAACAGTTCTGATGTCTTGAATACTTTAACCAATAATAATAATTTATTTCCTCAACCAATTTTTTTCTTCTGTAAAACACAAAATAGTGACATTTAGCAGGATAATAACATCAGTTTTTCATTTGAAAGCATACAATAACTGTCAAGTTCCCCCAAAAAATGCACATTGCATGGTCCACACAATGTATTATTATATGTATCATTAAAATTTAATTTATGGAATTGTATTCTGTGTCTTCTGAAGACATACAGCAGCTTTATGCAAAGCTTGGAGAGAAACTTAAGTTAATAAGCACTGAAAAATCTTCAAAAATCGAAAAAGAAAATAATGTTTCTCACATAAAGCATTGCATGCCTTCAGAAGAAATATAATCATATGATCAAATATTATAGTTTTATGGTGCTTTTGTCATATTTTGAGCTTTCTAGAACATTACAAATAAATGCTGTTCTGTTGAACTTTCCATTCATCTGTGAATCCTGAAAAATAAAATGTGTCACCGTTTCCACAAAAATATTGGGCAGCACAACTGTTTTCAACATTGATAATAATCAGAAATGTTTCTTGAGCAGCAAATCAGCATATTATACTGATTTCTGAAGATCATGTGACACTGAAGACTGCAGTAATGATGCTGAAAATTCAGCTTTGATCATAGAAATAAATTACAGTTTAAAATGCATTCACATAGAAAACACTTATTTTAAATGGTAATAATATTTTACAATATCACTGTATTTTTAATCAAATAAATGCAACTTCATGCAAAGAGTATTATGGACTTGCTTTACTAAAGAAAGAAAGCCACAGGTTTGGAATGGCATGAAGGTGAGTAAATCACCACAAATATGTTATACATTTTTGAGTAAATCTTGTTTTTCTAGTTGCCTGTGACGTTCACGCTCATGATGGCTGCTTTCAAACACAACCAAATAAAACTACCTTTATTTGTTTAGCATGCAAATATGCCACAGAGTCTGACTGTAAATACCCCTTATACACGGCCACAGCAAAAACCATCTAGAAAAGACATAAAGCAGTGTTTAAAGCATGTTAAAGACGCACTAAACCTCCTGTGCAAGTGTTGCATCATCCTGAAAACATGCCACATCACAAAAAGAGTGTCTACGTTCTGGTTCTGGTCACACTGAGCAAACTCTCTTTAGAAAATATAATGCTTATCGATAAGTGTGGTCATGTCAGCATTCACTTCATGCTTCATAGAAGATGTTTTTCATTCCCGGGGAGATGATTTCACACATACGTCATGAATTGACGTCCACAACTGGATGTAGAACCAGTTTCAGATTAAAGAGAAGTGTATTTTCATTAGAAATGCATTAAAAGCATACACCACGTCCATAAGGTTTCTATCAGGAAAGGAGTAACTAATCATAAAAGGTCTTTCAAATCTTACTTTGTTAAACTTATTGAGCAATGAGATTCAATAGAGAGCAAATGAGTCAAACTCACTCTGACATTAAACTCAACTGTACACCCGAAATACATAACTAGCCAACTTAACCAAATACTAACCTAATTAATGATGGATTCAGTGATTATTTCTTGATATTTTACAGTTTTAAGAAGCGAATCCTGAATACTGTGAGATCAAATAATCCATAATGTCTCTCGCTGTCTGACTGGAAACTGTATTGTTACATTTTTCGTGGAAAAGCTCACCACCATGCTCAACTCTCCTCAACAAGACACATGATTTGAAGAATCATTTATGTCTGGAACACAAAGTGTTAAAGTGCATTGTGTGAGGTTGATCACATCACAAACCCTCTGTATGAGCAACAATAACGGCCTTGATGACCACTAGATGACCACACAGTCCCATTGTCAGGCCTTTTATATGTGTGCGCATACAGTGACCTGTTCTTTTAGGTCAGAGAGAGAAATACCATGATGAATGATCTGATATTTAATCAAACACAGAGAGTTTGTATGTTTGAGGCTAAACTCACCCCGTAAAGGTAAAGTGTTAGTTGTGTAAATTAGTAAATTGAGTGCAAATCCTGTGGCTGAATTTGGAGCAGCATCCTACTTTTGCTAATCCTGCTATATATTTATATACAGTATCTTATGCATTCTGAATGCTATCATAACGATCTTACGATCTCAAGATCTTACATATCTTGAAACAGCAACACTGGCCCAATGGCATGATTTTGGAGCTGGACTATGGCAGACAAAGAAGTGCTTGGGAATATTTTTGCATCTATTGCAACATTTTTGCTCTAGTGGCTCAAAAATGGCATATTTCACCTTTAAATAAATAATGTGATTTTTTTTTCTGGTTCCAAAATGTATGACGATCAAAATGGCTGTTCATTTTCACTATCATTTCACAGAAACTGTTGAATTTTAATCACCCTAATTAAAACTGAAGTCTTTTGTTATACACTACCGTTCACAAGTTTGGGGTCAATAAGATTTTATTAATACTTTCATCAGCAAGGATGCATTATTAAACTGATCAAAAGTGGCAGTAATGACATTTATAATGTTACAAAAGATTTCTTTCAAAAGAAATGCTGTTCTTTTGAACTTTCTATTTTCTATTCTATTTTATCTTTTTGCTGTCAAAAAGAGAGAAATGTTTCTTGAGCAGCAAATCAGTATATGAGAATGATATCTGAAGATCATGTGACACTGAAGACTGGAGTAATGATGCTGAAAATTCAGCTTTGCATCACAGTAATAAATTTAATTTTAAAATATATTCAAATATAAATCAGTTCTTTTAAACAGTAAAAATATTTCAAAATTT
Source organism: Sinocyclocheilus grahami (assembly GCF_001515645.1). Classification (NCBI taxonomy): domain Eukaryota; kingdom Metazoa; phylum Chordata; class Actinopteri; order Cypriniformes; family Cyprinidae; genus Sinocyclocheilus; species Sinocyclocheilus grahami. Next base: position 169,332 of record NW_015505415.1, on the reverse strand, counting down.
TACTGTATTTTTGACCAGATAAATGCAGCCTTGCTCAGGGATGGGCAGTATTTCAGATACATGTATTTAAAATACGTATTTGAAATACAAAATACTTTTTTTCTATTTTAAAGCCTTTGAATTTTTTTTTTTTAATTTGCATTTAAGTACATTTTTCCACACAGTATTATGTATTTGTATTTTTATACTTTTATAATAATACATTTTGTATTATTATTACATTTTCATGTATTTATGCCCATCTCTGGCCTTGGTGAACATAAGAAACTTCTTTAAAAAAAAAAAAAAAAAAACTTTTGAACGTATAATTCTCATTACAAGCTACGTAAATACGCACCATTTCAAGATATGAAGTTGGAAAGTAAGTGAGAGAACAGAAGTACCTCTATCTTCCTGCGCGCCTCGGCGATGGGCACGGCGTTGTGTCCGCGGTGTTCCTCCGCCACGCACTCCTGACAGACGCAGCACGCGTCGGCGCAGCAGTACAGCTCCAGCGCGCAGCGGTGCGTCTCGCACGTCCGTCTCTCGATGTCCCGCAGCGGCTCCAGCAGCCTGTGGCTCTGAAACTTGATGTTCTCCAGGTGCGGCCTCAGGTGAGCCTCGCAGTACGACACCAGGCAGGTCAAGCACGACTTCTTGGCGCGGCACGGCCGGTCGATGCAGGAGTCACAGGTGACATCGTCTTCATCCTGAGGCTTCTGAGGGTCCTCTGATTCCTTAAGGTCTTCCTGAATCTTGCTTTCCTCAAGGGTCTTGCTGTCTTTCTCTCCTGCGGTCTGGTTTTCTGTCTTTGGAGATCCATTGATCTTCTCCTCTGGGTTCTTCCTCTTGAGTTTATCTGCACTCAAGCTACTTGCTGGCAGATCTGCTGTCAGCACCACGTCGCCCATGCTTGCTCTCCTTCTGTCTTGAGCTTTGACTTCAGTTTAAACCCAAGCCCAAACTTATGAGAAGTGAGTTGGATCTAAGCCACGCCCCCTGAAACGCAATAATTTCCTCATACTGATACAGTCAGAGGCGGTGGGTGGGGCTACACTGTAATGTGGGCGGGGCTCGTATGCAGATCAGGAGGGCATGCGTTTGCTGTCCTGACTGTGTTTTGGTGATAATTTGATTACTTAAGTTACTATGCTGATATAATTTATGTCTTTGTGTTTATAGTTCATTTACTCATCCGCAAACCCGTTTACTGTGTACAAATCAGTGGCCTAATGGTTAGAGAGTCGGACTCATAACCCAAAGGTTGTGGGTTCGAGTCTCGTACCGGCAGGGATTGTAGGTGGGGGGAGTGAATGTACAGCGCTCTCTCCCACCTTCAATACCATGACTGAGGTGCCCTTGAGCAAGGCACCGAACCCCCAACTGCTCCCTGGGCGCCGCAGCATAAATGGCTGCCCACTGCTCCGGGTGTGTGTTCACAGTTTGTGTGTGTTCACTGCTGTGTGTGTGCACTTTGGATGGGTAAATGCAGAGCACTAATTCCGAGTATGGGTCACATGTCACTTCACTCACATGTCACTTCACTCAAATGAATCAGACTTAGAAACTTCTAGCTGTTTTTTTTTCAGTGTGAGAGTTGTGTTTTTAAGATGCTGTGTTAAAAGTAGAAAATCTTGGCCTCTGCCACAATTAGCAAACTCATTCATGCTTCTATATATTCAAAATAAGTGTTCATATTATGTTGTAACTACATACCCAGGTGATTGTCCCTGTAATGAGTGTACTGTACGTTTCTTAAATAACATTTAAATTAATAATTTATTCTAATGCACATATTGTCACACCACCATGAACTCTGTCTGTCTTGCACTGTTTCCTGCTCCTATGCTCAGGGCCCGTTTCAATAAGGAGGTTCAACCAACTCGGGGTTGGAACTTGAACTCTGAGTTGACTTACCCTGAGATGGGAAACTCAGAAATTATGATTAACCATGGCAACAGCACACGAGTCAATACGTAACTTTAATTCTTAATCACTGATGTAATATCAAAGGTAAAAAGTGGCAGAACGGTAAATTATGTAATATTAATTTTCATGGTATCCTACAGGCAAAAGAAGCGAAAATGAAGTATAAAAACATATAATTCAATCAAGGTTAAGCTTTAAGCATTAAAGATTCATGAGTGTGGGCTACATGACTTTACAAGCATTTGACATATTAAATAAATATCATTCAGTGTCTATTTCAGTGCGCAGCAGCTTTTTCCACATAGTTGAATGCTCTTTTCACATAATTAAATGCTCTCTAATCCAAACGGTTGCATTTCTTAATTAGAGTAATGAAATGAACATTTGACATCTACTCAGCCAACAGCAAGAAGGCTCACAAAAGTAATAAAGAACAGATGAAGAGGAGATGGCCACAATACCAAGTATTGAAGAATATTAAAATCCAACAGGAGAAAGAATAACTGTTGCTTTTGTATTTGTAGGAAATAAAGATGACCAAATAAATGTAACAGCTGTGGTGGTGGTTACGGCTTATATCTCAAACTACCCTTCCATATGGCATCCTTCTATTCCATACAGTAATCAGCTTCATATTCAATGGGTTTGTGCTGAGAAAACACCACAATTATTATAAGAAAGAGCGTTAGAATGAGAGACACTTTCCTTACTGCTCTGCATACAGCGGCCTTAATGTGCTCTGCATCCCTGATGTTATATAGAAAACTACCATTTAAAAATGGTATAGCGCTCAAATAAATATGCATGCGGATATGGCAAAAAAAAATCTAAATAATTCTCTCCCAATGTAAATGTAACTCCCTACGAATTAATGCAGCCTCATCTACAGGATTCTGTATAAAAGGAAATGCCGTTTCTGTCACTTTCAGAGTGTCTGCATGATTAGGGTTAGGGAGTCAAATGCTCCTTTCTGAAACGGGCCTCAGGTGTGTCTGTCTCGTTATCGCCCCCTACTTAAAGGTGCAGTAAGCGAATTTTGCTAAACGATGTTGATATATGAAAGCACCAAAACAAACACGCCCATACCTCAACAGAGGCCCGTTTCAGAAAGGAGGTTAAGTGAAAACTCTGAGTATGTCCTGAAATGAGGGAAACTCTGGGTTTTCCCTTTCAGAATGGGAGGTGTGTCAAACCCGAGAAAGCAGAGTAAGTCAAGCCCGTTTATGAAAGAGAGGTAACTTATACTGTGAACTGTAGCGTCTCGACCAATCTGACACACTAATTTTAATTTGA
>NW_015505415.1:154788-155692 GCF_001515645.1 Sinocyclocheilus grahami | reverse complement strand
AACCAAATCAACACTAAACTGAATCGAGCTGAACAATGACACTATACTGTCTTGTTAGAGCGGATATACAGCACAAGTTTCCATCACTGATTCTGCTATTTTCCTGTTTATTACTGTGAAGCTGCTTTGAAAAAAAAACTTTGTATAGACTTTGACTTGACTTATAGTCAAACAATATTATTTTTATTAAGAGGCCCATATTAAAAAGGAGATAGAATTTGACATTTATGCATTTGGCAGATTCTTTAATTCAAAGTGATGTATGATGCATTCAAATTATACTGTACATTATTCAATTTAAGTATTTGTAATGATTCAGTCCATTGAAGGCGAGCGTAGTGAGAACCCATGTGCAGTTTATTTACAGACGTGATCCAAAATACAAACATAATCTGAGACTAGAGACACAGACTTGACTTGACGAGGCATGAACAGACTAGACTCACCGACAGTGGGTTACAACTTCCATACACGACAAGGAACAATGACAACATGATGGCTACTTATAGCAGACAATGAGGGTCACATGACAATAACAAACCAATGGGAAACAAGACACATGTCTAAGACAACCAATCAGAAAACCGAACTGATAATCACATGACAAGACCATAACCAATGAGAACATGACACAATGAACAGAGGAACCAATAGCATGAAGACAAGAGGGCAAGGGAAGCCTGACACAAAAAATAAAAGCATGAAAACATGAACATGAAACAAAAACAAAACCCAAACCCCACATTACAGTATTGTATCCTTATAAGTTATGGTTCTAATGAAGGTGAATGAGACAAAGAGTTTTACTTACAGTAAAGTTTAAATTTCACAACATGATTGATATACAAAGAAAAAAAAAGGAGGATCTAATGGACCTCTTCTATGATATTTTATGCTGGTTTGA
>NW_015505415.1:142550-154029 GCF_001515645.1 Sinocyclocheilus grahami | reverse complement strand
TGAGGTGTGTACGCGTTCTGGCGTAGTTTACGCAAGCGCCGGAAGGGATCTCTCGTGCGTATACGTCACTCATGGTTTACACAGTGCCCAAACATTGTAGGTACGACGGCTAATCAAAATGGTACTTACTTGCACTTATCCGGATTGTTCAAACCGACTTAAAACTAAAAGATTACGTTCTCTCGTGCGAACTCATTCGGGAGTGGTATCCACGTATTCCCAACTTCTGAGCCTGCTCGCCTGAAGTTATGGTTGATTGCTCTTCGGCTGGATATCAACACACCCATTAACATAAACTACGCCAGAGCGCGTACACACCTCACGCACCGGATGCCGTGCGCGAGCTTAAGGAAGTTGGACATAGTGGTGTATTAGAGGTAAAAAATGATATAAATACTGTTCGGTTTCTGGCACAAACCGATCGTTTCATGTCTTAGGACATCAATGTGTCGTCACGAGCCACAGGGTTTAATTTGGATTTGTCTGTGCATGTTTTTTTTTTTTACTCTCATAGATTTTGTTACCATTGCCATGCATTATACGACTGATAGACTGCAACGGTTTGAGTTAAAAATCTCAGTTTGTGTTCTACTGAAGAAACAAAGTCACCTACAGCTTGGATGCCCTGGGGGTAAGCAGATAAACATCAAATGGGGGAAATCTCCTTATGAAATAAATGTTTTATTTTTTAGTTGTTTTTTTTTTTGGATGAAAGGAAAAAAAAAAAAAAAAAAAAAAGACAATGCATATTTATTTGCATAAATACCAAGGGTGCCAATATTCATGTCCAAGACTGTATAAGGCGGGATAATCCACAGTTAGGTATAACTTAGGTTACACGATTTTAATGTGCATTAAAATTGTCATGCATTAAAATTGTGTAATGCACACCTATGGATTATCCCTCATGTTATACAAATAGAATTGAATAGACTTGCATGGGCCTACAAATAGAATAACAATGTCAAGTATTAATGTTGGTGTCCTATTCTGCCTATTAAAGCCATGCTGTATGAACTTTGCTGAAGAAATTCGAGACTCACACCTGTAGCCTAAATGAATAGGTAAATGAATACTAATTGAGCTGTAAATTCACTTGAGGGATTAAAGATCGAGACCTGCAATCCAGCGGGAGATAGGATCACACAAAACCAACCAAAGGAAAATGTGATATTTGGAAATGTTTTTCAGTAGTATGCAACAGTGAAGAAAAGCACCTTCCTTTTGCGTGCTAACAAATGCAGCAAGATACTCACATGCAACAGGCAAAGGTCTGAAGTGTCATGAAAGACCAAACTTCCCTGACATTTATAGCAAGTACAGCAAGATTTTCTTTGTGCCGACCTAAGACAATTGTGTACGCTTTTACATTAAAAACAAAGTGGATACATTAGAAATAAAGTGGGGGTGGGCATCCAGTCCATGTTACAAACCATTTCAGAGGGACTACTCTGCACTCGTTAAGAGTTGATCAAAATAATTACATTCATTAAAATTATACCTATTTTGTGTTATTCCATTCAATGGTTGCTTAGTAATATGAAAGACTGTGAATGAAAATCAGGGTTATTCCACCAAATATTGATTTCTTCTTAAGTGAAACGCTGAACACTTCCTAAGTTAAAACATTAGTATTGTTTTGATTAAAAATTAATATGAACTTGTTTTGTTTGCATTATTTGAGGTCTGAAAACACTGCATCTGTTTTATTTTGACTAGTTGTCATTATCTGCAAATAAATCCTCTAAACTATGTTTACATCTCCATAGCACAGCCAACGATACGATACATTAAAGATACATATGAAGCAGCTACCGATGCGATGCGATACGATTCACCCCTATTACGATGCAGTGTGTTGTATCAATCTACTTATAAAATACCAGGACCACACACACACACACACACACACACATGCATTTCCTGTCATTTTAAGTAATTTCCTGCCTCTGATTTTTGGGGTCTGGGATCAGTTTGAGGTTATAAAAGCAGTCTACAGAGGTCTGAGAAACAGTGATGGTATAGTTTTTAACATTAATAAAAATGCACTTCAGTTGAGTTCTTCATTATGATTAACCATCTGTTACAGGCACGTGCAGAAGGGGGGACTTTGGGGGCTCAAGCCCCTGCCCTTTTTCAACAAAAAAAAGTGCCCCTCTCAGACAAATAGCAATGATATTGTGGTCAATAAAACAAAATGCATTGGAATTATAATTAACCTGACAATGTGTACAAAACAGTAACTAGTTGCTCAAAAGTCGGAAAATTGCTGTTTATTTTTACATATGTCCCTCTATGTCAATCTGAGGCGTTGCTATGGCTTGAGTGCGTTTTGCTTGACTGACTGATATTCCAGTCTGTTCGGAAATAGACTCTCAAGCCATATATGGCTCTTTCAGTGAGTGGGTCGACGAAAGGAAATAAACCAAACAATATTTTAAACTTTTTTTCATCAATAATCAAAGCTAGTGTGTCGTTTTAATAAAAAATCCATGTATTATATATTTTAGAATATTACATAATTTATCAATGCCGTTTGTCATGTATAATACACCAACCAATCATGATCTGGCACAAGTTCAAATTTCATTGGACAATAATGTGAAGTGGAGTGGTTATTTTCTGTTCTTATTTATAAATCGGTTGAAAATTACACGGGGCAGATGAGCTTATTTTTGGAGCGATCTGGATCTGCGGTTTGTCTCATTTTATAAATCAAATTACATCGCTGAGAAAATGGATGCTAAATGACTACAAAAGCACTGCACAAAACCGTGCAGTTCCAAAAGTCGCTATAATGGTAATCAGTATTCAATTCACTTATATTTATGTATGATATAGCGGTTGCTATTTCATGAAATCATAGTTAATGAAACCCAAGTGGCTTCTACAGGCCTATTATGTGAAGTGTAGGCTGGCGAAATGGTGACGTGAAAGGACTTTATTATATTACCATTTTTGATAATTATGCAGCATTATGGAAAGTGTCTTATGCTCATCAAGCCTGCATTTATTTGATCAAAAATACAGAAAAAAAACTAATTGCGAAATATTATTACAATTTAAAAGAATGTTTTTCTATTTTAATATACTTTAAAATATCATTTATTTCTGTGATGCAACGCTGAATTTTCAGCATACTCCAGTCTTCAGTGCATGATCCTTCAGAAATCATTTTAATATGCTGATTTATAATCAATGTTGGAAACAGTTGTGCTGCTTATTTTTATTATTATTTAATTTTTTTTGGAACGTGTGATACTTTTCTGGGGTTCATTGATAAATAAAAAGTTTAAAAGAACAGCATTTGTTCAAAATAGAGATGTTTTCTAACAATATCAATCTTTACTATCACGGTTTCTACCAATTTAACAAATCCTTGCTGAATAAAACCTAAATTTCTTAAAAAAAACTGACCTCAAGCTTTTGAATGGTAGTGTATATTACAGAAGTTATATTTTAAATAAATGCTGTTCTTTTTTTTTTTTTTTACTTTTTATTCAAAGAATCCTGAAAAAAGTATCACAGGTTTCCAACACTGATAATAAATCAGCATTGCATAAAATGTATTTTAAAGTATATTACAATTTTGATCAAATAAATTCAGGCTTGATGACCATAAGTGACTTCTTGCAAAAATATAAAATAGTAATGTATCCAAATATAATTTTTTCATTGCCCCTATTTTACATTTGAGCCCCTGCCCCTGAGGAACTCTCTGCACGTCCCTGATCGGTTACACTGTCTATTAAATAAATAGAGTTAGAGAAGCAATAAAATCAGTCACATAAAGAATGAGTGTTTAGGCACTTGTTGTCCTTTCCTTCTCATTTGTCTTGCATACTGATTTTTACTACTTTAACTGTGATTTTGCTACACTCTTTTGTAATGGGACAGAAAGACCGAAACATTTTAAGAGACTATGTGTAAGGAAAATAAATGAGTAAAAAATATTCTTGAGACTTTAAAAGAAAACAAGACAATACTTTACCAGAGGCTGTGATTGGTGGAGTAATGGATTCTATGGGTGGGATTCTCTCTGTTGTTGTAGAAACTAATTGGATGGACTGGCTTGAGGCTTCTGGTATTAAGAAAATTTTATATCAGTATCAAACATTTTTAAACATAACCTAGAAAAGTTAATTTAATTACATATGAGTAAATACTCACCTACACAGTAAGCTGAGCAAAAAATTGGCTTAACAAACTCGTAAACATAGTAATTTCCGGGACAGGCTTTGACTCTTATAGGGTGGGATGTGTAAGTACAGCAGCCACCCGCTGATAAACAGACCTGACGGAGGACCACTCCATCTTCCAGCTGTGGGTGAGGGCCGTTGAGTGATAGTGGGTGATAAGTGCCACACATGCCATAATTAACACATGATTCTGGCATCCGAGTATTTTGACCATTGTAGAACAGTCTGTACCAGCCATTCCGCGCCACATTATGTTCACACATGCCAATGTTAGAGTAATTAGTAGCTCTCCAAGTCTCATCCAGACTGGTGTAGTTGTAGCAGGGGTCCACACTTGGAGTGGTTAACAATACTGTTATGAAAAAGTAGAAAGACAGCATTACATACTGCATATTAAATCTATTCAAGATAATAATATGAATACAAACTAATACAATTTGTGATAAATGTCAAATAAAAAGATAAATGAACATGCCTGCACAATATACAGGAGCTGGGATTGAAAGAGTTGGTCTGGTAAATTTGTAGACATAATACTTTCCAGGACAAGATTGAACTTGGATTGGTTCAGATCTGTAGTAACGGCACCGATAATCGCGAGAGCCGTAAACCTCACGGGTAACAACTCCATCTTCTAGCTGAGGATGAGAGCCGCCAAGATGAAGACCACTAAAACCTCCACATGACAGGTAAGACATACACCACTCAGGCATCTGAGCACTTGATCCATCAATGAAGAGCCGATACCAGCCATCCCATTCTACACGAGTGTCATCAAGTCCATTTGCATCGCCATTCCAATACCAGTAATTGCGTGTGCTTCTCCGGTGGTTGTCTAGTATGTTGTAGTTATTGCACGGGTCAACATAAATACATCAGTGGAGGAAAGAGTACTGAAAAACTTTACTTAAGAAAAAGCTACTTAAGGAATAATTTACTTGAGTACAAGTAAAAGTACTGAAAAATAATATAACTCAAGTAAGAGTAAATAAGTATTTTGCTGAAAAACTACTCAAGTTACTGCGTTACAAAGTACTTCAGTTTTATTTTTCTATTTTTACCCAAAATGAGGCGATGTGAGCATTATGGAGCATTAAACACTCTCATGCAATGTCTGTTTCACAATTGAGACTCATAGAAGTATTAAACTTATGACTTTCCTGGAAATCCCTTATATGGACAAATGCATCAGATATCACTACAGCTGAATAACATGCAGACATTTTGACTGATGAAATATTAAGAAACACAATTGCAATGATATATCTGTGTTTATCTTTGTTATTTAAACCATTTCGGGTATTTTAATAAGAATGATGTATATGTATAATGCAATGCTAACCGACATAACCTGTATCACAGTATAGAATTTTATAATAATAATAATATTTTTTCTGTCTCATTCTGTGATAAGAAGCAATACGGAACCACAGACACAAGTCATCTCAAACATGACTGATGTTATATAGTAATTTTGGACCAAAACATGATATTAAATTCATAAATGTAATTTAATTGACAAATTAAATTGCCAGTAAAAAATAATTTGGGGTATGTGTAAGGTTGGGCATCGTTTATATATATATATATATATATATATATATATATATATATATATATACACACACACATATATTTTTTTCATATATATATATACACACACACATATTTCATTGTAGCTGAATACTGAATGGAAATCAACAGGCTAAAGAACACTTACACAAGGAACTTTTGCCTGGTTTAAAAATAACATAGCAAAAAACAACTAGTCTAACTAATCTAAATTTCAAGCATTATTAAAAAACAAGAAAATACTCAGTAATTAAAAAGAACAAATAAACAAATTAGCAATCGTACAAATAAGAACAAATTAATTAATTAACGATTGAAATAAACAGTGTTTTAAGATTTTGCACTCTCAAGTGGCCAAGACTGCAAGTGTGGGTATTTGGACAGGGCAATAAAAGAGGACTCAGTTCAGTATCACGCAGTATGAGAGGTGGCTTTCTGTGCGCACGTCTTGGATATAATGTGAGTCTTCTTGACTTGAATGGTTTGAAGTTATATTAAAATGCACACAAAGGAATCGAAATTTACATTTTATAACAAGTATCCGATTCTTAAGTATGCGATTCCAGAACTGGAAGCGATTTTTGATTCCCAAGCCTAGGTAAAGGTTAACATGTTAAATAAAAAGCGCTTTTTTCTTTCAATACCGAAAATGTGCCTGGAGTCCACCGTTGCTATAGTACTTATGTGCATCTGATTGTCAGATAAATCGTAGTTTATCTGTCAGTCAGATGCACATAAAAATGCATGCGCTCTTATTTCAATGTTGTTGTTAATGTTGAGGTTATTTCAGCTTCATACTTCGTACATTTAGTTTAACTGCACTGTTAAAGAGGGCAAGCTTTACCATTCAACTGAACTGAGTGCATGCACTTAAGACACTTACCTGCTTACCTTACCTACCTGTTCTTGCGAACGTCACATGACCAAACCCGGAAACCAGGTCTCATCGCTTCTGCTTGTCAGAGAACGTGTTAACAGCCGTATTAAATAATGGTGATATCTAATCAATTAAACTAGCTGTGACGAGTGGGGCGGGTGTTTTGTGTTTTGGTTCTGTTTGTGCACGACAGTCGTCCGCGAGGGGCTGTCGCGCTATTTTGTGTTTATTTTATTATTAAAGTTTTCTTTGCACATTTGCCGGTTCCCACCTCCTTCTTCCTGAACTACGAACTTTACACTAGCTAGCTGTTTTCATTGTTGACGTTTTATTCCATTTTTATATACATGTTAGTGAAAAGAATAAAAATCTTTTAGATATCAATCCGCATATGTGATGGACATTGGTTATGATCATCTTTGTATCTACTTTGAAGGCATCTTGAGTAAAACAGCTTCATATTTAACAAAGCATATGCAAAACGCTTGAACCGGAAGCGATGAGACCGGTTAACAGAATACGGAAGTCTGTTGCACATAACCCCTATAACTGTGTCCTTCTATCAACCGAGTTTTCTATTTAATTAAACTGCTGAGCGTTCTGGTAATATCAATGAAGTGACCCATATCAGCAGCTGTCAAAATTACAATTTAAAATCAGAGCATAGCTCATTTACATTCACTAAAATATTGAAATGTTAACGATACTAATTCAAAACGCTAACATCAGTGACTGTCTGTCAAAGTCAAGCGCAGTTTGAACGCCCCGAGTTTGAACGAATGAGTTTTGATTGGTTTTGCACCCGAGTCAGACCTGTCTGTTATTACCTGAAGCGCAGTGCCCGTCAAACACCAGCTCGCCCAGTTTCTCCATCAGCACCTTTGTCTTTTTTGTACTTTTGATCAAAAATAAATGTAACGAAGTTGAATACTTTATTTTTATTCAACTCAAGTAAAAGTACCAAATTTAATTATACTCAAGAAAGTACAAAAAAAAGTACTGTAACGAAAGTATCTGTAATTAATTAGTTACTTTCCACCTCTGACATACACACACACACACACATACACAAAAACATAGAGAGAGAGAGAGGTTACATGAATGAATTAAAATGTAACTTACTCGAGGTAATGCTGGATCCAGTAATTATATTTGGACTTATGGTGGAAATTGGCCGTGAAATGGTGCTGACATCTGAAGAGAAGGACATTCAAGACACGATTGAAGTGATTTTAAAACTTTTGAAAGACTTCGTTAAAAAAGAGTGAAGAGAAAAAGCACGTTACCTGTGCAGTATCCTGAACATCCGAATTGTGGTTTCACAAGTTCATAGACATAGTAATTGCCTGGACACGCTTTCACTCTGATGGGGTTTATCTTGTAATAACAGCAGTTACCTGTATAATATTTACCACAGACCTCTCTGGTCACCACTCCATCCTCTATCTGAGGGTGAGAACCGTTGAGCCACAGATTGATGTATACATTACAGCTGTATGAACTAACACAGGTCTCTGGCATCTGGATGTTCATTCCATAGTAGAAAAGCCGGTACCAGCCATTCCAGGAGAATCGTTCATCACAAACGTAAACTCCACTTTCATTGTTGGCTCTCCAGGGACGATCCAGAGACTCATAGTTGTAGCAGGGATCACTGCTGATGCTGCTGAAAGCAACTGTCGTGGAGTTCGGAAAAGTTCTGTTAAAATACTGAGACCCGCTTTACATGAAGTGTCATTATACAGTCTTCTAAAATTTAAATTTGTAATTTGATAAAGTGCACTTATTGTGCAGATACATGATACACTGTGCTTATATTTAAAAACACACGCATTTATGTACAGCTGTATGTAATGCAGTTCTGTACGTACACTGTTGACTCATATCTTACAGCATAACACAGCCTTAAACATAATCATAACACTAAAACTGTTCCAAACCTGAACTATATTCCTCCTAATGAGAACTGAGAACACTGTACCTTACAATTAATCTTCTCATCTAAATTGTAACACATTAATATATAGTGTATAAATGATCAGTTACTACAGAAAGTCACAGATGTGAGATGTAAAGTCGGAATCATAATCATAAAAATAGCCTGATGAGTTTTTCTTGTTCTGTTCTGATGCAAAAATTAGCTTCTGAACATTTGTATGTTATTGGGCTTTATGTTTTCATAATTACCAACTAACTGTACAGTAAATTATCACAGTGTATTTCGGCTGGTTTTACGAGCCCCACACAGACTGAAAAACAAATGTGTGGCACCTTCAATCTGAGTAGATTATATTTTAGCAATATATATTTTAACTCTGAATCAGTCAAATATGCAGCCTTAAAATCTAACTTTGAGGTGAAGATATTTTTTGTCCTGTTATCTAAAAACACATTTTCTGTCAAAAACAAAACATACTTTCTGAATCTGCATGCATCATGAAATGTACTGAACACAAAACTGTTTGGGATTTCTGCATTTCATAAATGTCATAAATAAACACATTATGCTTGGTTTGCCAAATAAAACTTTGTCTCAATACAATAAAAAATGATGAAATTGAAAGTAGGGTCTGATGTGAATAGTGACGTGTAGGACTGCTAAAATATGATCAAGTTTCAAGGTTTCATATCAAGAGACAGGGATCTTTCACTGAATTATTCCTATTACACTTCTTTTATTCTTGCATTTTTAAAGGAAAGCAAAAGCTGGAGAAAGTTATTGTACTTAAAGTTTGTCCATTGATTATTTCACTGCTTAAGTACCTATTAACAGTTATTAAATAATATGGCCATATATTAGCACATTTGTGATTACCTGTGGCTTTGTGCCGATGGTTGAATCACTCTAATATAGCCATATAATATTATTGCCTATATAGCTTATTTCATTATTATAAATAATTTCACAAACACATGGGCCTGATTTGCTCAAGAAAAACAATAATCCTCCTGATTGTAACACAGTACATTGGTCATAAAGTCCATTGTAGTTTCTGTGGTTTCAGTTGTGGTTGTCTCTGGCATGACAGTAGCAGTGATAGTGCTTATGTTGCTTGCATCTGAATTATAAATATTACATAATAAAGCAACACTCTCTTACATAAACAAAGGAAACATATAAATATATCTATTTAATAGGTACTAGTATCTAATGAATATGTACTAGTATATAATAAAGTAGGGTTACACTTTATTTTAAGTTGTCCTTGTTCCAGTGTAATTATACATTTAAGTACTGAGTAATATTGATTAACTACATGTACTTTCTATATAGGGTTTGGCTTAGGGTTACTTGCATATAATTATGCATAATCAATTGTTATTATAATAGTAAGTACATGTAACATGTGTAACACTTTATTTAAAATAAAGTGTTACCATAAGTAGTATATATTTTAAAAAGGTACTAGTCACAACTGGAATAAATACAGTCAAAACGGAATAGTTGATATCTGGATGACAGATCCACATAGAAGGCAAAGGCAAATATTTTAATGTGTTACTACTAACAACAGAATAGTTACTTAGTCACCAATAAATAAATACTAGTATCTATTTAATAGCAGCTATTACATAATCAATAAGTACTATATCTTTCTATTAGCTACTATTATCTAATGAATAAGTACTAGTATCTTTTTAAATATGTACTAGCACTTAAAGAATAAGCACTAGTAGCCAACGAATAAGTATAGCAAATAGATACTTGTAGCTTAAAAAAATTCTAGTATTAAGAAATAGAAAATTTTTAATATCAACTCTCTCTTTGGGCTTGCTGTTCCTGCTTTGAAAACCAGGTTGTAGCAGAGAGCAGTCAAACAGGGTGGCAAAGTTTAAAGATCATTTCCACAACGTATGTATCAAGTTTCTATGGACAACAAAAACAGATGCCTTTTGCCTTCAGATTAAACAACTCTTCTTGTGCAGAACAGGAGGGTTAACATGAACATACAGTACACAGGAACTGCTTATTCTCTCAATGTGTGAATGACAGTAAATTCCTTTCGACTCACAGGAAAAACAAGTTTTGTCATGTAGTTGAACCTTCACATACTTCACAAACAATTCCATTACACAAAATGGAACAAATTCTCTCCATATTTATTTACAGATCTGTATATGCTTGATTAGCTGTTTGTGACACAATAATGTGTACAAACTTATATATTAATTTTTAATTACAGGACGGCATTAGTGAAAGTTAAATTTTACACCTGGTAGCCAGTGCAAATTGATAAACAGAGGTGTGACATGCATTCTTTTTGGCTCATTAAAAATTAATCTTGCTGCCCGTTCTGGATTAATTGTAGAGGTTTGATAGAACTGGCTGGAACCTGGAATCTGCTAAGAGAGCATTGCAATAGTCCAGCCTGGACAGAACAAGAGCTTGAACAAGGAGTTGTGAAGCATGTTCTGAAAGAAAGGGCCTGATCTTCTTGATGTTGAATAAAGCAAATCTGCAGGACCGGACAGTTTTAGCAATGTGGTCTGAGAAAGTCAGCTGATCATCAATCACAACTCCAAGGTTTCTGACTGTTTTTGAAGGAGTTATGGTTGATGTGCCTAACTGGATGGTGAAATTGTGATAAAACAATGGGTTAGCTGGAACCACAAGCAGTTCTGTGTATATTAGCAGTAGCAGTTCAGTTATATTAAAAATATAATTTTTTATTTTTTTTGTAGATTAAATGTTAAAATGGCTCATCAATACCCCTCTCTTTCCTTTTTCACCAGGCTCTGGTCACCAAAAGTTCACTCAGAATGCTTATATACCACATCTAATGCATCTTAATCCATTCCCCAATCCATTCTGTTACCAGAAAACACTCGG
>NW_015505415.1:141653-142181 GCF_001515645.1 Sinocyclocheilus grahami | reverse complement strand
GAAACAGATGAAGAGTAAGGGAATACTGCAATATTCAAATATCCAAATTAGAAACAGAATTAGATAGATAATTTAAAATTGGAGCTAGATTAAGCATGTAGTAGAATGCTGAAGCTAAATTAACTAATAAGTGAACTTTACAGAAGTCAGAGAAAAGACCTACACACAAACGTTAAAACGTTACACATTAAAACGTGAATGCTTATACTCTCAGAAAAAAAAAAGCTGTCACTGGGGCAGAACCTTTTCAAAAGGTACAAATGTGTACCATTTAGGTACTAAAATGTACATTTTAGGTACTAACATGCCAGTTTAAGGTACTTCTATGTATTTTAGGGGTAAATAAGGTATAAAAGTGTATTTTTTGAAAAGATACCGGCCGCCCCAGTGACAGCTTTTGTACCTTTTTTCTGAGAGTGCACTGATACCATAAAGTGAAAATAAGGAATCCTTCAAATTGGGAACACTTGCTGTATGCAAACATTTTTAAAATTCCCTTAAAACTGTAATTATAGCTGTCATGTCTAC
>NW_015505415.1:134181-137317 GCF_001515645.1 Sinocyclocheilus grahami | reverse complement strand
AGCTGTCAATTTAGTTCTTATTATAAAATCAAAGAAATCAATAAGCTACAGGGGAAGATACATGTACATTAACAGCAATAGGCTTCTTCTTTTGAGCCATGACAATAGTTTTCAAGAACAATGTCATGCAAAGTGAAAGAAACAATCCAAATAGGGTGTCTATATCCGATGAAAATTTTGGGTCCATTTTATTTCTGCTATAAGGAGTGATTTGTAGTCAGCATTGCATATTATTTAGCGTGCTCCCAGACTGAATCCCAGTCTTCGCTGGATATATTTAGTGCAAAATAATTTTCCAACATCTGTTAAATATTATCTGTCTCTTAGGATGGTCAAACTCAATATAACATAAATATGAGATACATATTTTTATCTTGTATTTTTATCAATATTTTCTCAATTACAGACTTTAGCGGTATACAAAGTAGTATTTTGCCTATATTCAAAATGTTATATTTAAAACATTATTATTTAAAATGTATAATTAAGTTAATTTCTGAGGGAAAATTAATAAGGTCGTGTGGCAAAAAAATATTTGTTCCTGTTTGATACTGTGACTTGACTTGACTGGTGTTGTTCGCTATTAGCTCCTTGTATTAAAGTTAATCTTGTTTATAAAGATAAATATGGGTTTATTATAGCCCACTCTGCCACTTAATTTCAGAGATCATTACAAATAAATTATTAAATGCTAAAACTGAATAAATTTAAATGAACAAACTTGGCAACTTGGCATCAACCATGTGAAAACAGGGGGTGCTGCAGCCCCCTCAGCACCCCTACTTCCTGCGTCCCTGCTCCCTACGAATTAATGCAGCCTCATCTACAGTGTCTGCATGATTAGGGTTAGGGTTAGGGAGTCAAATGCTCCTTTCTGAAACGGGCCTCAGGTGTGTGTCTCGTTATCGCCCCCTACTTAAAGGTGCAGTAAGTGAATTTTGCCAAACTCTGTTGATATATGAAAGCACCAAACAAACACGCCCATACCTCAACAGAGGCCCGTTTCAGAAAGGAGGTTAAGTGAAAACTCTGAGTATGTCCTGAAATGAGGGAAACTCTGGGTTTTCCCTTTCAGAATGGGAGGCTTTTGAAAGAGAGGTAACTTATACTCAGAGTCAGTTACCATGGTAACTTACACTGTGAACCTAACCTGGGGTGCGTTTCCCAAAAGCAGCTATGGTCGCAAGTTCCGTCGTTACC
Organism: Sinocyclocheilus grahami; assembly: GCF_001515645.1. Lineage (NCBI taxonomy): Eukaryota > Metazoa > Chordata > Actinopteri > Cypriniformes > Cyprinidae > Sinocyclocheilus > Sinocyclocheilus grahami. The sequence continues at coordinate 136,117 of NW_015505415.1, read as the reverse complement.
AATAGAGCTCAATGGAACGAACCACCATAGTTAGCTAACGATGCTTTTGGGAAACGCACCCCTGGTCGAGAGCAGGTTTTCTTTGGTAAACCCAGAGTTTTTTTTCAGTCTCCTCCCTCTTTTTAAAGCGCAAGCGATGTTTAAAGGGATAGTTTACCTTGAACTATCCCTTTAAATACCTCATTCATTCATTCACGCTGCAAAAATGCTTTCCTTAGTGAGTATTTTGTAATCTAAATTAAGTGCATTTTACTTAAAAACAAGAAAAATAATCTTAATGCAAATGGAAACAAGATTATTTTTCTTTCCCCATTGGCAGATAATTTGCAAAATAAAAATACACTTAAAAGACAAATAACCATACTGCTTATAGCTGAACTTGCTTCATTATTTATGAACTTTACACATATTGAACTAAATCAACACTAAACTGAATTGAGCTGAACAATGACACTATACTGTCTTGTTAGAGCTGATATACAGCACAAGTTTCCATCACTGATTCTGCTATTTTCCTGTTTATTACTGTGAATCTGCTTTGAAAAAAAAACTTTGTATAGACTTTGACTTGACTTATAGTAAAACAATATCATTTTTATTAAGCCACAAATTTAAATGCCCATATTAAAAATGAGATAGAATTTGACATTTACGCATTTGGCAGATTCTTTAATTCAAAGTGATGTATGATGCATTCAAATTATACTGTACATTATTCAATTTAAATATTGTATCCTTATAAGTTATGGTTCTAATGAAGGTGAATGAGACAAAGAGTTTTACTTACAGTAAAGTTTAAATTTCAGCAGCTGACATTTGACACACACAACATGATTGATATGCAAAGAAAAAAAGGGAGGATCTAATGGACCTCTTCTATGATATTTTATGCTGGTTTGAATCCTCTGTAAATCACCTTAATGAAAAACTGAAGCTTTTACATCATCAGTCGTCAGGGATATTTGTCGTCAAATGCTAAACGAACTGGTTTTACTTCTTTTCCTGAAGGAGAAGGAAATTACGGCTTTGTCTTTTGCAGTTTTCTTAACTTCAGTTCGATGCTGTTTGGCAGACCGTACTTGACCAGCTCCTGCTTTATCTGAAACACAGATGGACAAGCAGAACAAATTTCCCCATGTGGTCTATTTGAACCGTATTCTGTTTAAATATTCGTAGTAAGTGTGACGTACTTGCTGTAAAAATATTTCAGTGCTGCCACTCTGTGTCAGGTCTAAAAATGAGGAAAGTCTCACTCGAAATCCAACGACATTGTCTAAAGGGAAAAACACACAGACATCTAAAAACTCATGTGTATTTGTTGACACTAATCATACAAACACTATATGGGATTATATGAAATTTATCAAAACGTTATGTATAGATAAGACTTTTCAAGATGCTGTTTCTTGGTCCACTGTCCACCCTGAAGACCCATCGACCGGGAACAATGAAAATGTGATGTTTATCTGCTTACCCTCAGGGCATCCAAGATGTAGGTGACTTTGTTTCTTCAGTAGAACACAAACGGAGATTTTTAACTCCAACTGTTGCAGTCTATCAGTCGTATAATTCATGGCAATGGTAACAAAATCTATGAGAGTAAAAAAAAAAAACATGCAGACAAATCCAAATTAAACCCTGCGGCTCGTGACGACACATTGATGTCCTAAGACACGAAACGATCGGTTTGTGCCAGAAACCGAACAGTATTTATATCATTTTTTACCTCTAATACACCACTATGTCCAACTTCCTTAAGCTCGCGCACGGCATCCGGTGCGTGAGGTGTGTACGCGTTCTGGCGTAGTTTACGCAAGCGCCGGAAGGGATCTCTCGTGCGTATACGTCACTCATGGTTTACACAGTGCCCAAACATTGTAGGTACGACGGCTAATCAAAATGGTACTTACTTGCACTTATCCGGATTGTTCAAACC
>NW_015505415.1:124307-133439 GCF_001515645.1 Sinocyclocheilus grahami | reverse complement strand
AACTCATTCGGGAGTGGTGACTTTCCACGTATTCCCAACTTCTGAGCCTGCTTGCCTGAAGTTATGGTTGATTGCTCTTCGGCTGGATATCAACACACCCATTAACGTAAACTACGCCAGAGCGCGTACACACCTCACCCACCGGATGCCTGCGAGCGCTCAAGGCAGTTGGACATAGTGGTGTATTAGAGGTAAAAAATTATATAAATACTGTTCGATTTCTGGCACAAACCGATTGTTTCGTGTCTTAGGACATCAATGTGTCGTCACGAGCCGCAGGGTTTAATTTGGATTTGTCTGTGCATGTTTTTTTTACTCTCATAGATTTTGCTACCATTGCCGTGCATTATACGACTGATAGACTGCAACGGCTGGAGTTAAAAATCATCATTTGTGTTCTACTGAAGAAACAAAGTCACCTACATCTTGGATGCCCTGGGGGTAAGCAGATAAACATCACATTTTCATTTTTGGGTGAACTATCCCTTTAATGGGGCTCATGTTTGAATCTGGCTGTGATTAGTAGCAAGATAACGATGCTCTCTGGTGGCCGACTCATGTGGATGTTACAGTAGTAAAGTAAAACAATTGAAAATTCACCTGAGGGATTAGGGATAGAGATCTGCAATCCAGAGGGAGATAGGATCACACAAAACTACAAAACCAACCAAAGGAAAATGTGATATTTGGAAATGTTTTTCAGTAGTACGCAACAGTGAAGAAAAGCACCTTCCTTTTGCGTGCTGACAAATGCAGCAAGATACTCACATGCAACAGGCAAAGGTCTGAAGTGTCATGAAAGGCCAAACTTCCCTGACATTTATAGCAAGTACAGCAAGATTTTCTTTGTGCCGACCTAAGACAATTGTGTACGCTTTTACATTAAAAACAAAGTGGATGCATTAGAAATAAAGTGGGGGTGGGCGTCCAGTCCATGTTACAAACCATTTCAGAGGGACTACTCAGCACTCGTTAAGAGTTGATCAAAATAATTACATTCATTAAAATGATACATATTTTGTGTTATTCCATTCAATGGTTGCTTAGTAATATGAAAGACTGTGAATGAAAATCAGGGTTATTCCACCAAATATTGATTTCTTCTTAAGTGAAACGCTGAACACTTCCTAAGTTAAAACATTAGTATTGTTTTGATAAAAAATGAATATGAACTTGTTTTGTTTGCATTATTTGAGGTCTGAAAACACTGCATCTGTTTTATTTTGACTAGTTGTCATTATCTGCAAATAAATCCTCTAAACTATGTTTACATCTCCATAGCACAGCCAACGATACGATACATTAAAGATACATATGAAGCAGCTACCGATGCGATACGATACGATTCACGATGCAGTGTGATACGATTTCAATTCGATTCAACACAATTCAATTCAATGCAATACGATGCAATGGGAAAAAAATATAATGCTATGCAATTCAATATGGTAGGCTACAGATAGTTTGTTTTTATTTATTTGGTTCATTGTAGTTATTTGGTGGAAGATGCAGCTCTACTTCTGCCATGTTAATGTATATTCTATGTGACTGTCAGGACACGCCTCGGTCTCCATAGTGTTGATTCGTCATATTCATGTAGCAGCAGTGGTGATGAGAGAACACGCTTGAGAAACAGTTTAGAGAGGATAAATCAATCTACTTATAAAATACTGGTCACAAATTATTGGTCCCTTTATAAACAACAAAAGTGTAGTGCATCTACTAAAAATGAAAGATAAATAAATAATTTTTTACCTATGTTAGAATCTATGCATAGTGATACAAATGCTACGATGACCAGTAGGGGACATGTTCAGTTCACTTAGTTTTGAAAATCATAAAAAAATTACCCCACAATTAAGGTCAAAATGACTGCTATTACTATCCTTGTAGGGACATTTGGTCCCCATAACATAATGAATACCAGGACCACACACACACACACACACACACACACACACATGCATTTCCTGTCATTTTAAGTAATTTCCTGCCTCTGATTTTTGGGGTCTAGGATCAGTTTGAGGTTATAAAAGGAGTTTACAGAGGTCTGAGAAACAGTGATGGTATAGTTTTTACTATTAATAAAAATGCACTTCAGTTGAGTTCTTCATTATGATTAACCATCTGTTACAGGCACGTGCAGAAGGGGGGACTTTGGGGGCTCAAGCCCCTGCCCTTTTTCAACAAAAAAAAGTGCCCCTCTCAGACAAATAGCAATGATATTGTGGTCAATAAAACAAAATGCATTGGAATTATAATTAACCTGACAATGTGTACAAAACCGTAACTAATTGCTCAAAAGTCGGAAAATTCCTGTTTATTTTTACATATGCCCTCTATGTCAATCTGAGCCGTTGCTATGGGTTGCGTGTGTTTTGCTTGACTGACTGATATTCCAGTCTGTTCGGAAATAGACTCTCAAGCCATATATGGTTCTTTCAGTGAGTGGGTCGACGAAAGGAAATAAACCAAACAATATTTTAAACTTTTTTTTTTCATCAATAATCAAAGCTAATGTGTCGTTTTAATTAAAAATCCATGTATTATATATTTTAGAATATTACATAATTACAAATAAACAAATTACATCACTGAGAAAATGGATGCTAAATGACTACAAAAGCACTGCACAAAACCGTGCAGTTCCAAAAGTCACAATAATGGTAATCAGCAGTGTTGAGGAAAGTTACATTTAAAAGTAATGCATTACAATGTTGCGTTACTCCATAAAAAAGTAACTAATTAGGTTACTTAGTTACTTTTTATGGAAAGTAATGCGTTACGTTACTTTTGCGTTACTTTTTAAATCTGGACAGGGCTTGCTTGTTTGTTTTTAAAATAAAAAAGTTATATTTTTGACAAATATAAAAACCTTTTCACACCAAAAGTGAAATGAATAAACCTCAGGCTGAAGGGAAAGGACATTTACATCCGTACAGTAGAACGCAGAAAAAGAAATTTAAACACATTTCAGCAATAAAAAAAACACACAAATGTTTGTCTAGAGTAATTTGTGCTTATTAGTACGGTTGAACTGGATCATCGAAGGTCAGAAGCAAAGACATTGGTTAATAGAATGGGATTAAATACATAAATGATATTTGTGTTGTTTAACATTTAATTATTGCAGGTTTGTATTATTTTTATTTATTTTGAGGAATACTGAATCTGTGTTTTTTTTAGTGTGAGTGGGATGTATTCAATTCACTTATATTTATGTATGATACAGCGGTTGCTATTTCATGAAACTATCATAGTTAATGAAACCCAAGTGGCTTCTACAGGCCTATTATGTGAAGTGTAGGCTGGCGAAATGGTGACGTTAAAGGACTTTATTATATTACCATTTTTGATAATTATGCAGCATTATGGAAAGTGTCTTATGCTCATCAAGCCTGCATTTATTTGATCAAAACTACAGAAAAAAACGGTAATATTGCGAAATATTATTACAATTTAAAATAATGTTTTTCTATTTTAATATACTTTAAAATATCATTTATTTCTGTGATGCAATGCTGAATTTTCAGCATACTCCAGTCTTCAGTGCATGATCCTTCAGAAATCATTTTAATATGCTGATTTATAATCAATGTTGGAAACAGTTGTGCTGCTTATTTTTATTATTATTTATTATAGTTTTTTTGGAACGTGATACTTTTCTGGGGTTCATTGATAAATAAAAAGTTTAAAAGAACAGCATTTGTTCAAAATAGAGATGTTTTCTAACAATATCAATCTTTACTATCACGGTTTCTACCAATTTAACAAATCCTTGCTGAATAAAACCTAAATTTCTTAAAAAAAACTGACCTCAAGCTTTTGAATGGTAGTGTATATTACAGAAGTTATATTTTAAATAAATGCTGTTCTTTTTTTTTTTTTTTACTTTTTATTCAAAGAATCCTGAAAAAAGTATCACAGGTTTCCAACACTGATAAAAAACATAAGTGACTTCTTGCAAAAATATAAAATAGTAATGTATCCAAATATTTGAACTATAATTTTTTCATTGCCCCTATTTTACATTTGAGCCCCTGCCCCGAGGAACTCTCTGCATGTCCCTGATCGGTTACACTGTCTTTTAAATAAATAGAGTTAGAGAAGCAATAAAATCAGTCACATAAAGAATGAGTGTTTAGGCACTTGTTGTCCTTTCCTTCTCATTTGTCTTGCATACTGATTTTTACTACTTTAACTGTGATTTTGCTACACTCTTTTGTAATGGGACAGAAAGACTGAAACATTTTAAGAGACTATGTGTAATGAAAATAAATGAGTAAAAAATATTCTTGAGACTTTAAAAGAAAACAAGACAATACTTTACCAGAGGCTGTGATTGGTGGAGTAATGGATTCTATGGGTGGGATTCTCTCTGTTGTTGTAGAAACTAATTGGATGGACTGGCCTGAGGCTTCTGGTATGAAGAACATTTTATATCAGTATCAAACATTTTTAAACATAACATAGAAAAGTAAATTTAATTACATATGAGTAAACTCTCACCTACACAGTAAGCTGCGCAAAACCTAGGTTTGACAAACTCGTAAACATAGTAATTTCCGGGACAGGCTTTGACTCTTATAGGGTGGGATGTGTAAGTACAGCAGTCACCCCATGGGAGACAGACCTGACGGATGACAACTCCATCTTCCAGCTGTGGGTGAGTGCCATTGAGTGATAGTGGGTGATGAGTGCCACACATGCCATCATTAACACATGATTCTGGCATCTGGGCATTTTGACCATTGTAGAACAGCCTGTACCAGCCATTCCACTCCACATTATGTTCACACATGCCAATGTTAGAGTAATTAGTGGCTCTCCAAGGGTCATCCAGACTGGTGTAGTTGTAGCAGGGGTCCACACTTGGAGTGGTTAACAATACTGTTATTAAAATGTAGAAAGAGAGCATTACATACTGCATATTAAATCTATTCAAGATAATAATATGAATACAAACCAATAAAATTTGTGATAAATATGTCAAATAAAAAGATAAATGAACATGCCTGCACAATATACAGGAGCTGGGATTGAAAGAGTTGGTCTGGTAAATTTGTAGACATAATAATTTCCAGGACAAGCTTTGACTTGGATTGGTTCAGATCTGTAGCGACTGCACTGATCATAGCGAGAGCCGTAAATTTCTCGTGTAGCAACTCCATCTTCTACACGAGGATGTGAGCCACCAAGCCACAGACCACTAAAACCTCCACATGACATGTAAAACATACACCACTCAGGCATCTGAGCACTTGATCCATCAATGAAGAGCCGATACCAGCCATCCCATTCTACACGAGTGTCATCAAGGCTATTTGCATAGTCATGCCAATACCAGTAATTGAGTGTGCTTCTCCGGTGGTTGTCTAGTATGTTGTAGTTATTGCAGGGGTCATAATCTGTGTTAGTGAGAGACCAAAACAGACCAGTTATATTTCAATGAGCAAATTCACGAGTGCAAATCTGAACTAATCAAACACATTAACAAACATGACATTTAAATGTCATTGCCAACATACTGTACATACATACATCAGTGGTGGAAAGAGTACTGAAAAACTTTACTTAAGAAAAAGCTACACTGTAAAAAAAGTTTGTTAAATTTATGGTAAAATACCGGCAGCTGTGGTTGCCAGAACTTTACCGTGAAAAATATGGTAGCAACATTTTAGGTTTTATAGAACTGTTTAAATTTACAGTGAAAAACTGTATTTCATTAACTGATACGATGTTAATATGCAAACCTTTGAATTAACTCACTTTATTTGCAGAAACTGACTGCACTTAATGTGGCTAATTGGCATTTGTTTTTAAATTAATATTTATAACGTTTAAGTAATGCGAGCATATTGGTAATGAGAACTGTTTTGCTTAAATCCATGAAGAAAATTCTACCGATTTATGCAAAGTCATTAAAAGCATCAATTCACCTCAAATCTCTGGCAGATAACAACAGCACACATTCATTTGTAATTGAAATTATTGAAGAGAGTCACACTGCATCAGTATCTACACAGTTACTGCCTTTAAATAAAACAACAAGCAGCATAACATCAGTGTTTCTCTGTCCGTCCTTTACTTAAACACAGGCTCTGCTCTCCAGCACAATGGTGACCCACAAAACACAACAGGAAGTTGACTGTTAGGTTTTACAGTATTTTGCTGTTTATTTTCTTGATTTTACGGTGAAATACCGGCAGCTGCGGTTGCCAGTAATCTACAGTTTTTTTTACAGTTTGCATTCGTAAATTAAATTAACAGTATATTTCTGTTAAAAATACATCTCACAGTGTTTTTTTTTATCTCACGCATTTAACCCCTTTAATCCCACAACAAAATCCTCAGTTTTAAAGAGCACTTATATGTGTCCACACTACAGAGTGTTGACGTGACACTGAAGCGGTGATGAAGTTAATGAGATAATTAAATGAGGATTGAGCATTAGTGATGAACACCTGTTAACAAGCAGAATCACTGAAGGAAAGAGAAACAAGAGCAGAGAAACACAATTTACAGCCAAAGCCAAAGATGAAATCAACTGAAAATAAAACACATTAAATTGATCAAGATCTCAGCAGAGGAGGATTAAACAGCTCCACAAACAGCATCACCAGCTTCTTATTACTAACCAGTGTGACTTTATTTCTGTCATATATATGTACAAAAGCTCTTATTGAGATTTTAGATGTTGTACTTTCATTTGAAGTCACCGTAATGTTGATAGGTGTTTGCTTTAGTTGGGCTCTTGAACCTTGACTTTTTAAAAATAGTTTTTCGTTGGTTGCTTAAATTAGCTGTGTTTATTTAACGCAGTTGTTATTGCAAGAAAAGCCAAAGGCATCTATGATCAGATGAAACTGGTGTTTGTGATGTCAAGATCATCCTGAGCTAGTCTGATTCACTGATCTCACCTAATGTTTAATCTCTTATTAAGTGTGTAATATATAACTAATACTCTTGAGTTGCACCACTGATACTACTGCAATCATCGTGATACATTCCTAAGCACAATATGCACAAATAAAAGTTTTAAACTATGGCAGCACTTAAACACACACAGACATCAACATTAAGCCTATGAATCTCAACATTGGTAACAAAAAAAATCATTCTGCAATGCATGCTGGGAGTTTTGTACTGGCACCCAGGATGCATTGCGGCATGATTTAATTTTTTTATTTTTATTAATAGTCACCATTGTTGAGATTCATGTGCTGATTCTTGATGCCTGTGTGTGTCGAAAATTCCTTCACAATAGTTTGTCAACATGTTTCGTAGACTCATATTAGTACCATAAACAAAATATTAATTTACCCATGTAATTAGACAAAAAATTGAGATCAGTGAATCAGGTCATGAAAAATGAAACAATCATTACACCATCATTAAAAGTTATTAAAACTACTTCATTGCACTTTCTCTCAGCTTTTCTTGTCATAACGAATGTGTTTTACAAACACAGTTACAACAGCAAAGAAACACTAATATTAAAGAGTCAAGAGCCCAACTAAAGCAACCACTGATCGCCAAAATGGTGAGGCCAAACAAAACATTTCCAATACAATATACACCAATATTCTTTTGTAGATATATGACCGAAATAAAGTCAAACTGGTTAGAAATGAGTGAAGCTGGTAATGCTGTTTGTGGAGTTGTTTAATCATAATCTGCTGTTTTATTTCGGTTAATTTCATCTAAGGCTGTGGCTGAAGTCAGTTTCATTTCTTGCTCTTTTCTTCAGTGATTCTGCTTGTTAACAGCAGCTGTTCATCATTGGCTGAATTCACCCATTAGTTTTCATTCTCTCTGTCAGGTGGACTATATTAGTAAACTCATGTAGGGAATAGTGAATGAGGGTGTAGGGTGTGATTTCAGACACAGTCTCTGTGTGTCGAATCTGAGGCTACTTTCTTGAAAACAAAGGTTAGATCTATTACAGTTATTCACCGTATATTGTAAGGAAACTTACTGTTAATCATTTAACAGGTTTTTACTGTGGCATTTTTACAGTCTTTTACAGTTAAAATCACGATAATTTTTTACAGTGTACTTAAGGAATAATTTACTTGAGTACAAGTAAAAGTACTGAAAAATAATATAACTCAAGTAAGAGTAAATAAGTATTTTGCTGAAAAATGACTCAAGTTACTGCGTTACAAAGTACTTCAGTTTTATTTTTCTATTTTTACCCAAAATGTGGCTATGTGAGCATTATGGAGCATTAAACACTCTCATGTAATGTCTGTTTCACAAGTGAGACTCATAGAAGTATTAAACTTATGACTTTCCTGGAAATCCCTTATATGGACAAATGCATCAGATATCACTACAGCTGAATAACATGCAGAGGTTTTGACTGATGAAATATTAAGAAACACAATTGCAATGATATATCTGTGTTTATCTTTGTTATTTAAACCATTTCGGGTATTTTAATAAGAATGATGTATATGTATAATGCAGAGGTGTAAAGTATTGGGGTAAATATAATTAGTTACTGTACTTGAGTATCTTTTTGGCTACTTTGTAGTTGTACTGAGTATCAAAGATATTAGCAACTTTTACTCTTTACTTCACTACATTTTTGAACTAGTATCTGTACTCTTTATTCCACTACATTTGAAATGATTGTTGCAGTTACAAATTACATTTTGCATGGACCTAGCTTTTTCTGCGGCAGTTTATTTCTGCTACAAAAGACGTGATACTGCCTATTACAGGTCACTGAAAGTACTTTGCGCTTACTCACCCAAACTTGTCAACAAGGCTACTTTATGTGAATGCGAGTTCCTTAGCAAGTATTTGTGAATCAGCGGTGTTTTATATATGAGATGAGGACATGACTGCAGCTGGCAATGAGGCCCAAACCAACACATCCACTGCAAGAAGGCTTCGGCTTTTTAATTTGACTTAACAATATTTTATTTATACATTATACTGAAGAGACCTTTTTGAAAGATATTGTTTTTTGATCGTTTTGTTTTGTAATTTTGAGGTGTTCAGTTTTATTTTGGTTTTAGAAAATAAACGTGATTGCTCTCCTCACAAATCAACTCTTTCTTGTTTTTGTTTCATGCTCTCTGTGCCTTGCCCTGGACTTTTATGTCACTTCCTGTCTCCCGT
>NW_015505415.1:114397-123914 GCF_001515645.1 Sinocyclocheilus grahami | reverse complement strand
CTTTTACTCAAGTTGTTTTGGAATTGGTGACTTGTAACGTGTAGTGGAGTCATTTTCACTGTAAGGTATCTGTACTTTTACTTAAGTATGGTTTTTAGGTACTCTTTACACCTCTGGTATAATGCAATGCTAACCGACATAACCTGTATCACAGTATATAATTTTATAATAATAATAATAATATCTTTTCTGTCTCATTCTGTGATAAGAAGCAACACGGAACCACAGACACAAGTTATCTCAAACATGACTGATGTTATATAGTAATTTTGGACCAAAACATGATATTAACTTCATAAATTGTCATGTAATTGACAAATTCAATTGCCAGTAAAAAACAATGTGGGGTATGTGTAAGGTTGGGCATCGTTTATATATATATATATATATATATATATATATATATATATATATATATATATATAATCCACATTTATTCTAAGTCTTATTGCAGAACATTTAATTGTAGCTGAATACTGAACGAAAATCTACAGGCTAAAGAACACTTACACAAGGAACTTTTGCCTGGTTTAAAAATAACATAGCAAAAAACAACTAGTCTAACTAATCTAAATTTCAAGCATTATTATTATTATTAAATACAAGAAAACACAAAAAGAACAAATAAACAAATAAAAACAAATTAATTCATTAACGATTGAAATAAACAGTGTTTTAAGATTTTCATGTAATCAGGCGCAGAAACTGTAATAAATATAAATTTCAAATATAGTTACAAAAGTTATTCAGTCAAGAACAGCGAGTGAATTTTCTGTCTTTTGTTTGACTAATGTTATTATAGATGATGGCAGAAGGAATTGATTTAGTGGATTTAGTGTGCGTTAAGGGCACTGCGCTTTGGCGTTTCTAAGACATGGTACAGTCTTGCTCACTTACTTCCTGTCGCGTGCACGCACTCTCAAGTGGCCAAGACCACAAGTGTGGGTATTTGGACAGGGCAATAAAAGAGGACTCAGCTCAGTATCACGCAGTATGAGAGGCGGCTTTCTGTGCGCACGTCTTGGATATAGTGTGAGTCTTCTTGACTTGAATGGTTTGAAGTTATATTAAAATGCACACAAAGAAATCGAAATTAAAATTTTATAACAAGTATCCGATTCTTAAGTATGCGATTCCAGAATTGGAAGCAATTTTTGATTCCCAAGCCTAGGTAAAGGTTAACATGTTAAATAAAAAGCACTTTTTTCTTTCTATACCGAAAATGTGCCTGGAGTCCACCGTTGCTATAGTACTTATGTGCATCTGATTGTCAGATAAATTGTAGTTTATCTGTCAGTCAGATGCACATAAAAATGCATGCGCTCTTATTTCAATGTTGTTGTTAATGTTGAGGTTATTTCAGCTTCATACTTTATACATATAGTTTAACTGCACTGTTAAAGAGGGCAAGCTTGCATGCACTTTAAGGGGTCATATGATGCGATTTCAATTTTTTCCTTTCTCTTTGGAGTGTTACAAGCTCTTGGTGCATAAAGAAGTTGCAAAGACTAAAGTCTCAAATCCAAAGAGATATTCTTTAGAAAAGTTAAGAGTTAACCACACCTACCTAAAACGGCTCGTTCTAACACAACCCAACATATCTACCTCACTATGTGGGAAGATTTGCATATCGCCGCCCAAATGTTCACGCAAAGAAAGAAGGCATAGCTTTTATTCTCGCTGTAGTATTGTTGCCGCTGCCGCCATGTTGTGAAGATGCTGTGTGCTTCGTTATTAAAGCGAAACTACTTTGTTTGGTCTTCCAAAAGAGGACGATATCCGCTTCGTCATGCCTGGAGCTGATCCGTGCTGGTCGATGAGGAAATACATCAACTTCGTGCTGTGGATCGCCGGATCGGTTTTCACTGTGGACGAAGCGGAGTCCAGCCCGGGGTCGTCACATGTGGTTGCCGCTCCTTCGTCGGATCCGCCGGGCGCGCCATTCTCGTCCCCGCCGCCTCTGCTCACTCTAGCCCGGCCTCAACTCACGCTAAGCCGCGGCTTCCACTCACGCTAGCCCGGCCTCAGCTCACGCTAAGCCGCGGCTTCCACTCACGCTAGGCCGCCGTGTTTTTCATTGTGAAAGCGAAACTACTTTGTTTGGTCTTCCAAAAGAGGACAGGACTAGAAATCAGTGGTTAAGTTGTATTTACAACACTGTTCCAGAACAGTTCAACCCAAATATCCAGATGTGTGCAGCACATTTTATGGAGGACTGTTTACTGATCCTGGGAGAGTAATGTTAGACTAAAATGCCGGCAGTTCTGACTCACAGTCTGTAAGTACGTTTTCATTTAAAGGATTTGCCACTGATGATTCAAACGCGAGTTTTGGGCAGTGTAGAGTAGTGCTTGTTGTTTGTCATTTCTCTGATCACAAATGCAGACAGGTTTTTATGTTTACGCGATGCAATGCAACGTGTAAAAAGACAGTATAAGTCATTATAATCAGTAATTATGTCCCCACTGGATGCAACAAATGCCTCGTTTATAATGGGTTTTAATGTTTTTGTGTCATCGCTCCGGCCTGACACGGCATCAACAGTATGGTGAGGGGTGTAACATTTCCGTCACACGCTTGAGGTATTCGGCCAATCACAACACACTGGATAGCTGGCCAATCACAGCACACCTCGCTTTTTCAGACCGATGAGCTTTGTAAAAATCGACGCGTTTCAAAAAGGCGGGGCATAGAGGAGAAAAAATAAAGTACAGTATGTGGAAAATAATGTGTTTTTTTAACTTTAAAACTTTAAACACATTTCATTACACCAAATACACAAAATAATGTTCTTTTTAGCAGCATCATATGACCCCTTTAAGACACTTACCTGCTTAACTTACCTACCTGTTCTTGCTCTGTCCATGAAATAGGGTATATGTCGAATGTCACATGACCAAACCCAGAAAATAGGTCTCATCGCTTCTGCTTGTCAGAGAACGTGTTAACAGCCGTATTAAATAATGGCGATATCTACGGACGATTAAGGTAAACTAAGCTCAGTTAAACTAGCTAGCTGTTTTCATTGTTGACGTTTTATTCCATTTTTATATCTAAATGTTAGTGAAAAGAATAAAAATAAATATCTTTTAGATATCAATCCACATATGTGATGGACATTGGTTATGATCATCTTTGTATCTACTTTGAAGGCATCTTGAGTAAAACAGCTTCATATTTAACAAAGCATATGCAAAACGCTTGAACCGGAAGCGATGAGACCGGTTAACAGAATACGGAAGTCTGTTGCACATAACCCCTATAACTGTGTCCTTCTATCAACCGAGTTTTCTATTTAATTAAACTGCTGAGTGTTCTGGTAATATCAATGAAGTGACCCATATCAGCAGCTGTCAAAATTACAATTTAAAATCAGAGCATAGCTCATTTACATTCACTAAAATATTGAAATGTTAATGATACTGATTCAAAATGCTAACATCAGTGATTGTCTGTCAAAGTCAAGCGCAGTTTGAACGCCCCAGGTTTGAACGAATGAGTTTTGATTGGTTTTGCACCCGAGTCAGACCTGTCTGTTATTACCTGAAGCGCAGTGCCCGTCAAACACCAGCTCGCCCAGTTTCTCCATCAGCACCTTTGTCTTTTTTGTACTTTTGATCAAAAATAAATGTAACAAAGTTGAATACTTTATTTTTATTCAACTCAAGTAAAAGTACCAAATTTAATTATACTCAAGAAAGTACAAAAAAAAAGAACAGAAAAATGTACTCAAGTACTGTAACGAAAGTATCTGTAATTAATTACTTTCCACCTCTGACATACACACACACACACACACACACACACAAAAACATAGAGAGAGAGAGAGGTTACATGAATTAATTAAAATGTTACTTACTCGAGGTAATGCTGGATCCAGTAATTATATTTGGACTTGTGGTGGAAATCGGCCGTGAAATGGTGCTGACATCTGAAGAGAAGGACATTCAAGACATGACTGAAGTGACTTTAAAACTTTTGAAAGACTTCGTTAAAAAAGAGTGAAGAGAAAAAGCACATTACCTGTGCAGTATCCTGAACACCAGATTTGTGGATTCACAAGTTCATAGACATAGTAATTTCCTGGACACGCTTTCACTCTGAGGGGGTTTGTCTTGTAATTACAGCACTCATCCCAAAAAGAATTGCCACAGACCTCTCTGATCACCACTCCATCCTCTATCTGAGGGTGAGAACCGTTGAGCCACAGATTGATGTCTGTGTTACAGCTGTATGTACTAACACAGGTCTCTGGCATCTGGATGTTCATTCCATTGTAGAAAAACCGGTACCAGCCATTCCAGGAGAAAGAGTCATCACAAACGTAATCTCCACTTTCATTGTTGGCTCTCCAGGGACGATCCAGAGACTCATAGTTGTAGCAGGGATCACTGCTGATGCTGCTGAAAGCAACTGTCATGGAGTTCGGAAAAGTTCTGTTAAAATACTGGGACCCGCTTTACATTAAATGTCATTATACAGTCTTCTAAAATTTAAATTTGCAATTAAGATAAAGTGCACTTATTGTGCAGATACATGATACACTGTGCTTATGTTTAAAAACACAGCTGTATGTAATGCAGTTCTGTACGTACACTGTTGACTCATATCTTACAGCATAACGCACCCTTAAACATAATCATAACACTAAATCTGTCCCAAACCTGAACTATATTCCTCCTAATGAGCAAGAAAAGTGTTTTGTAACACAACATGAACACACTGAGAACACTGTACCTTACAATTCATCTTCTCATCTAAATTGTAACACATTAATATATAGTGTATAAATGATCAGTTACTACAGAAAGTCACAGATGTGAGATGTGAAGTCGGAATCATAAGAAATAAGGTCTGAGATATAAACATCGCCTGATGAGTTTTTCTTGTTCTGTTCTGATGCAAAAATTAGCTTCTGAACATTTGTATGTTATTGGGCTTTATGTTTTCATAATGGCCAACTAACTGTACAGTAAATTATCCCTGTGTATTCCAGCTGGTTTTATGAGCCCCACACAGACTGAAAAACAAATGTGTGGCACATTCAATCTGAGTAGATTATATTTTAGCAATATATATTTTAACTCTGAATCAGTCAGTTGTGCAGCCTGAAGATATTTTTGTCCTGTTATCTAAAAACACATTTTCTGTCAAAAACAAAACATACTTTCTGAATCTGCATGCATCATGAAATGTACTGAACACAAAACTGTTTGGGATTTCTGCATTTCATAAATGTCATAAATAAACACATTATGCTTGGTTTTTCTAATAAAATTTTGTCTCAATACAATAAAAAATTATGAAATTGAAAGTGGGGTCTGATGTGAATAGTGACGTGTAGGACTGCTAAAATATGATCAAGTTTCAAGGTTTCATATCAAGAGACAGGGATCTTTCACTGAATTATTCCTATTACACTTCTTTTATTCTTGCATTTTTAAAGGACAGCAAAGGCTGGAGAAAGATGTAAAAAATAAAGCTAAAATGTATTGTACCTAAAGTTTGTCCATTGATTATTTCACTGCTTAAGTACCTATTACCAGTTATTAAATAATATGGCCATATAGCTATATAATATTATTGCCTATATAGCTTATTTTATTATTATAAATTATTTCACAAACACAAGGGCCTGATTTGCTCATGCAAAACAATAATCCTCCTGATTGTAACACAGTACATTGGTCATAAAGTCCATTGTAGTTTCTGTGGTTTCAGTTGTGGTTGTCTCTGGCATGACAGTAGCAGTGATAGTGCTTATGTTGCTTGCATCTGAATTATAAATATTACATAATAAAGCAACACTCTCTTACATAAACAAAGGAAACATATAAATATATTTATTTAATAGGTACTAGTATCTAATGAATATGTACTAGTATATAATAAAGTAGGGTTACACTTTATTTTAAGGTGTCTTTGTTCCAGTGTAATTATACACTTAAGTACTGAGTAATATTGATTAACTACATGTACTTTCTATATAGGGTTTGGCTTAGGGTTACTTGCATATAATTATGCATAATTAATTGTTATTATAATAGTAAGTACATGTAACATGTGTAACAAGGATACCTTAAAATAAAGAGAAAAAAAATCTGGCATTATTTCTCACAGAATAATGGGGCTCATGTTTGAATCCGGCTGTGATTAGTAGCAAGAGTATGATGCCCTCTGGTGGCAGATTCATGTGGATGTTACAGTAGAGATATACATTAAATACATACATTAATAGCTACTATTATCTAATGAATAAGTACTAGTATCTTTTTAAATATGTACTAGCACTTAAAGAATAAGCACTAGTAGCCAACAAATAAGTATAGCAAATAGATACTTGTAGCTTAAAAAAATTCTAGTATTAAGAAATAGAAAATTTTTAATATCAACTCTCTCTTTGGGCTTGCTGTTCCTGCTTTGAAAACCAGGTTGTAGCAGAGAGCAGTCAAACAGGGTGGCAAAGTTTAAAGATCATTTCCACAACGTATGTATCAAGTTTCTATGGACAACAAAAACAGATGCCTTTTGCCTTCAGATAAAACAACTCTTCTTGTGCAGAACAGGAGGGTTAACATGAACATACAGTACACAGGAACTGCTTATTCTCTCAATGTGTGAATGACAGTAAATTCCTTTCGACTCACAGGAAAAACAAGTTTTGTCATGTAGTTGAACCTTCACATACTTCACAAACAATTCCATTACACAAAATGGAACAAATTCTCTCCATATTTATTTACAGATCTGTATATGCTTGATTAGCTGTTTGTGACACAATAATGTGTACAAACTTATATATTAATTTTTAATTACAGGACGGCATTAGTGAAAGTTAAATTTTACACAATGTTTGGACTTATGTGTTCAGCACAATGCCTGGGTTAATCTGGAATTTGTTGAAAAGTGAAATATGAATAAGAAAAACCTTAAAGTGTCACGAAACCCCTGTGTTTTAGTACAGGTCAATCATACCTCAGATAAAATAAAAAATAAAAACTCAAGAAAGCTTTGGAAAAGTGGGAGTCTAGAGGGAGGGAAGTGGGGAGAAAACCAATAAAACACAGATCTACAGCGCACGCATTATACAGAATAATGAATATTAAAGTATCAGTGGATAAGATACAGTTGGGTTCTTTTTGCTGTATTTTAAAAATGTGACAACAAACTTCCCAGCGCCTTATCATTAGAGATTAATAACAACAATCATGAGCAAATCAAACCGGTTTTTATGAACCATTCTTAAGATATATCATCAAATTAGTATTTTATCTGTCCATCAGTTATTGGTCTGTATGAAAAATGAGGAAGAACATTTTTTAAAAGATATTTCATAATATCTTTATGACATTTACCAGCACTGACGCTTACAGACTCTGATCAAACGACATATTTTAGTTCAATGCCCTTAAGCAGGGAGAATACAGGCATATTTACAGTACATTTCTTTTCATTCTATTTTTTGAATTTCTGGTGACATCTTTTTTTTTTCTGTGTAGCTGAATAATCCATTGTGTCATCACATTCACAATCAGATGCACAGCTGTATCAGTGCTATGATCTGCACAACATATATTTTATTTGTAAAAGATGAGTTGGAATGTTGTCGCTGATTTTATGAGCACAACACGCACTGAAAAACAAATGTGTGGCATCTGGACAGATTACATTTTTCAGCTGAATCAGTCAATTGTCTTAATCAATCAATCAAAAGCCTTAACCTAACTTCTTGAGGTGAAGAAAATATTTATTTAATTAATATTTATCTAAAACACTTTTTTGTCAAAACAAAAATTAGTGCATTGAAATTTGTTTTTTTCAGTAAGTAATTTATAAAATACAGCCTATTTTGTCCTGGCAATGTAGACGATTAAGTACATAGATACGATTATTATTATGATTATAACTAATGTTAATCACTGATGGTCTGCTGAAGCTGCATGCATCATGAAATGGACTGAACATGAAAGTAGTGAGTGTTGGGGATTTGTTCATTTCATAAATGTCACAAATTCCAAAGACATTTAGCTTGGTTTATCTGATAAAACCTTGTTTCAATAAAAATAATGAAATTAAAAGTGAAAAAAAAAAAAAAAGTGTGTTGGATTGCTAAAATGTGAGAACCTTTCATATTGATATCACAAAATTATTCATATTAAATTTATTTTATTTTTTATATAAAGCTAAGGATGGAAAGATTAGATAAAGTAATATATATATATGTACCTGAAGTTTGTCCATTGATCATTTCACCTGTTAAATACACAGTATAAACATAATGAATTAATATTGAATGTTCACCTACTTACAATATCATTGTAAAGCACATGACAAATAAAGCTCTCACCATTAATCAGCAGCAGTAGAGACACACACAGTGAGATCAGAAACCTCATTGTGACCAACGGCAACTCCTGCACCTGCACACATATACATACAAATATACATACACACAACCAGTCAAACGTTTTTGAACAGTAATACTTTTGTTTTTTAAAGAATTCTCTTCTGCTCACCAAGCCTGCATTTTTTAATCCAAAATACAGCAAAAGCAGTAATATTGTGAAATATTTTTACTATTTAAAATAACTGCTTTCTATTTGAATATACAATATCATTGTAAAGCACATGACAAATAAAGCTCTCACCATTAATCAGCAGCAGTAGAGACACACACAGTGAGATCAGAAACCTCATTGTGACCAACGGCAACTCCTGCACCTGCACACACATGCATACAAATATACATACAAATATATATATATATGAAGAGATTATTTGCAAAAACAGATAACTCTGTTTTTTTTTAAATTTTCAAAAATCATGTTTTTTATTGTTATCATGATTTATTGTGAAAATTAGCAGTATTTTAGTTATTTATTAACCTAATTAAAATAACCCAACTGCAGTTTTATTGAGATCAAAAAACACGATTTTTGAAAATTGTTAAAAATGGAGTTTATATGTTTTTGCAAATTAACTCTTCATATATATATATATATATATATATATATATATATAAGTATTGAGATTAAATTTTGTTATTGACCCAATACTTATTTTCCACCATAATTTGCAAATAAATTCTTTAAAAATCCTACAATGTGATTTTCTGGATTTTTTTTTCTCATTTTGTCTCTCATAGTTGAGGTATACCTATGATGAAAATTACAGGCCTCTCTCATCTTTTTAAGTGGGAGAACTTGCACAATTGGTGGCTGACTAAATACTTTTTTCCCCACTGTATATATACACACACACACACACATGTTGGTATATGTGGTTTACGAGGACACTCCATAGACGTAATGGTTTTTATACTGTACAAACTGTATATTCTATTGCCCTACACCAACCCTACCCCTAAACCTACCCCTCACAGAAAACTTTGTGTTTTTAAGCCTTTTAAATTACGGGGACACAGGAAGTGTTCTCATAAATCACCTTCACATTGTAATAACTGTGTCATACCCATGTCATTATACAAATTTGTGTCCTCATAAACCACATAAACATG
>NW_015505415.1:72798-114171 GCF_001515645.1 Sinocyclocheilus grahami | reverse complement strand
GTCAAAAGTTTTTGAACAGTAAGATTTTTAATGTTTTTTAAAGAATTCTCTTCTGCTCACCAAGCCTGCATTTGCTTTCTATTTGAATATATTTTAAAGTATAATTTATTTCTGTGATCAAAGCTGATTTTTTAGCATCATTACTCCAGTCTTCAGTGTCACATGATCTTCAGAAATCATAATAATATGCTGATTTGCTGCTCAAAAAATATTTATTATTATTATTATTTAAAACAGTTTTATAAACAATTTTTTTTCAGGATTCTTTGATGAATAGAAAGATCCAAAGATCAGCATTTATCTGAAATAAAACGCTTTTGTAACATTATACACTATACCCTTCAAAAGCTTGGAGTCAATATACATATATATATATATTTTTTTATGGGAGAAATTATAGAAATTAATACTTTTATTTAGCAAGGATGATTTAAATTGATCAAAAGTGATGATAAAGACATTTATAATGTAACAAAAGATTTATATTTCAGCATTGATAATAATCAGAAATGTTTCTTGAGCAGCAAATCAGAATATTAGAATGATTTCTGAAGATCATGTGACACTGAAGACTGGAGGAATGATGCTGAAAATACAGCTTTAACATCACAGCAATAAATTATATTTTAAAATATATTCAAATAGAAAGCAGTTATTTTAAATAGTAAAAGAATTTCACAAAATTACTACTTTTGCTGTATGTTGGATCAAATAAATGCAGGCTTAGTGAGCAGAAGAAAATTCTTTAAAAAAACATTAAAAATCTCAGTGTTCAAAAATTTTGACTGGTAGTGTGTGTGTGTGTGTGTATATATATATACAGTATATATACTGTATACAAATGTTTCTCATATTAATTATTTTACATCTTATTTTGTGCACATTTGCAAATGAATAAATAAATAACTTTACCTGAGGTCGAATGCTGCTGCAGAACACACTCAGGGAGATTCTCTCTTCAGCAGCTGAATACAGTGATGATGATCTGCAGCTCTCACGATCTTACAGTGCCTTTAATAACTGTGGGTGGGCCTGTACTGGAGCCAGAAATATTTTCTCTACAATAACTTAAGTAATTTTCTCTTGTGACATGAAGATATTTATTTGAACGGATTCCTTTTGTGTAGAAATTCCTTCACTCTGTACAGATAGATGTGAATGTAGATGGAATGATGATGAGCAACTTTTTCCAAAGCAGCTTTACAAAAACAGTAAAACTAACCCTCCAGTGAGTGAGCTAAAGGTGACTGGAAAGATTCATGCTAATTAATTTAATAATCTGTTAATGAATTCTGTGTGTAAATAATGTTTAACCAATGACATTAAAAGCTTCCGTTCATCCTAAAACCACTGGAAGCACACAGGTGATCAAGTAATATGGAGTTTATGAGATGTGCAAACTAACAAGATTATAACATAGCAGGTTAATAAGTCAATTAAATGAGTCACATCATGCAAACAACTGATGTCAGTGTTGTGGCTCTAACAGGGAGAAGGGTCCGGCAGCAGACAGGCACTTGCACGCTCAGACACCTGCGCTTCCGCAAGTGACGTCAGTCGCAATTTTTATTTATTTTTTTATTTTTATTGAATCTCTTTGAATTTTACAACAGTAGCTAGGTGGTGAAGACAAGAAAAAAAGACAAAATTACAATGTCACTTGCAATCGCCACCTGCACTCTCCGCTAACTGCGACGTCACTTGCAATCGACACAAATGGTGCGTGTTGCCAATGGAGACGAGATGCTGTGGTGGTTAAACAATTAAAACTAATTTAGTACCATAACGTACAGGGTCCTGCAAGACACCTGTAGGAGAAAAAGACAAGACCCACAAATCCGTGGCCACAGAACAGCAGAATATGAACACAATGCGCAAAGTCTCCCGTTAAGCGTTTTCCTCCCGTTGAAAGCCATAAACACTTAAAGGGATAGTTTACCCAAAAATGAAAATTGGCCCATGATTTACTCACCCTCAAGCCATCCTAGGTGTATGTGACTTTCTTCTTTCAGATGGATCCATTCGGAGTTACATTAAAAATGGTCCTGGCTCTTCCAAGCTTTATAATGGCAGTGGGCGGGTGTTTCTGTTCAACAGTCCAAAAGAAGTCCTATAAAGTGCATCCATCCGTAATAAAAAAAGTGTCCCACACGGCTCCGGGGGGTGAATAAAGGCCTCCTGTAGCGAATCTATGCTTTTTTGTAAGAAAAATATGATTCAATTCCTCCGTCCTCACGTCTTTTCCTTGCATCCTGAAGGGGTGGAGCTAAGACGCGAGGAAAGGAATTGAAGATGCACAAATAAGAATTGAGAAGCACCCCAAGTGAAATGATATATCCTCGCTCCCTTTAGCGTCACTTCAAAGCATCATCAGCTGCGCTAAAGGGATCTGCCCTTATGTTGTTAAAGTTTGTTATTTAAGACATTCATAATAAATATTAATAAAGCAAGATGCCCTGTTTTAAATATATGACATATATGGTTATTTAAACTGCAAAGGTAAAATGTAAATTCAAATTATTACAACAGATGTGAAGGGGGAGGAGAATTTAATCGTGCATCAGTTTTTTCGATGAAAAACACTTCCGCAAAGGATACACCTGTGTATCCTCGCTCATGACTCCTCAGGAAGCCTCCTCACTCCTCTATCCTCGCCTCCTCGCGGTGCGGCTGAGCGCGATCGGTTTCCGGGTCATAGGATGGAGGACGGAGGAGCGAGGAAATGAGGAGGGATACTGAGAAGCACCTCATCGGTGTGTTCCAAACAGCATATATCGCCCTCCGAAGGGCACTTCGGAGTGAAAACTATCATGGCCGCCATATTGAAGGGTCGTTCCAAACCGAAGTGCTCAAAACTGGCCACTTCAAAGGGCCCTTCGGAATGAAGGATTTCGAAAGGGTACAATTGATGGACACTTCAGGCCCCCACGATTCTTTGCACAGGGAAGTTGTTTGGGGTCACAGAGTTCGACTTCACCTATAAATGTATGTATAGACGATTCAACCAGTGTACAAAATGTGCGACAAAGGCCCCTCCTTGATCGTCTCGTTAAGGTGAAGCAGAAGTGCATTCCAAAAAAATGCTGCATCCCAATGTGCCTACTTATACTACGCCCTTAAAGTATGTACACTTTTGGTGAAGAAAAAGTACACACTTTTGAGTGTGTAGTAGAAGAGTAGGCAAGCTTTGGGATATAGTATAACGTCATACAATTGCGTCTTTAACGGGGCGCTCTGTCGCATAATTACACGCATCCTGTCACTGTAAACTGGCCTGTCAATCATCTTGTCACAGTTTATTTCATTTAACTTTCTACCGTATCGTAGAGAAATGAAGTAGCACGTTGATCTGCCAGCCGTGGGTCTTTATGCAGAGAACTCTGCTCATATTTTTTTGCGTAATGATGCATTTAAAAGTTAATGGCCAAACGGATGTTTATAAAAGTTCACATTGTTGTGGTAGATGAAATATCCTAACACAGATAACATTGAATACAATTTTCTACCAGGTTAAATGTTGATTATTAGTAACTCAAACCCCTTTATCTAAACCTGTCTACTTAACAATCGGTCGCGCACATCCGCCATGTTTGTAGTTTTTTATTCGTGTTTGTAGTTCTGAACCGAATCATTCGTCAAAGCGCAATGGATTGTGGGTAATATTAGCCATCAGAGTGTGCACAGATCCACACTTCACAAATCTACCTGAAATAGTAGACCATCCGGGGACTTCTGGCATACTCTTTTCAACATACTATGCTTTGGGGCACACTTATTTTAATCTCACATACTATTTAGGATGGATAGTATGAACACTGGGACGCAGGGAAAGAGTTTTTGTTTTTACCCCTACACCCCTCATTCCTTCGAAGCTCTCACTCTGGAGGGTAAACCCTTTGAAGGGGTTAGGGCACAGGGATGAGCCCTTCCGAATGGAACGCAGGGATTGTCTGCAGCCAACAGGAGGAAACTTCTCTGAGATAAAGGTAAGTGCTGCCCCCTGCTGGACAGAGAGAACTGCAACATGATCCAAAGCCAGATTTCTTTTCTTCTGCGGAACATAAAATACATTTAAATGGTTTTTCAATGCATTAGCAGTTTATTTAGTGATGTCAAGCCCCAGCAAACAAATAAACAAATAAAAGTAAATATAATGTGTGTGTGTGTGTGTGTGTGTGTGTGTGTGTGTTGCTGCCCCCTGCTGGACAGAGAGAACTGCAACATGATCCAAAGCCAGATTTCTTTTCTTCTGCGGAACATAAAATACATTTAAATGGTTTTTCAATAAATTAGCAGTTTATTTAGTGATGTCAAGCCCCAGCAAACAAATAAACAAATGAAAGTAAATATAATGTGTGTGTGTGTGTGTGTGTGTGTATGTATGTATGTATGTACGTATATATATATATATATATGCTTTTTACTCACCCTCATGTTATTCCAATGCCGTCTGACTTTGTTACTTCATTAATTTATTAAGTTTTGTGAATTGCATTGTTACTTTATTTGTTTATGCTACATTTTAATTTAAGTATTACATTAAAATGACATTTTTGGCATATTATTCTTCTCCATTACTTTTTTAATTTATTCCTTTTTGTGAATTGTATTATTTTATTTGTTTATGCTGACTTTAATTTAATTGAATTAAATAGTTTAATTATTATATATATTTATTTGGCAGATTATCTGTATCTGTAAATTTTTTTTTGTTTGAATTAATCCCGTTTGACAAATGTTACTTCATTAATTTATTTATCGCTATTTTACTGTATTTGTTAATGCTGCATTATGTGCGTGTGTGTGTATGTTTATGTGTGTATATATTTATATTTATTGTATGTACGTATATATATATATATATATATGCTTTTTACTCACCCTCATGTTATTCCAATGCCGTCTGACTTTGCTACTTCATTAATTTATAAATTTTTGTGAATTGCATTGTTACTTTATTTGTTTATGCTACATTTTAATTTAAGCATTACATTAAAATGACATTTTTGGCATATTATTCTTCTCC
The DNA here is from genome assembly GCF_001515645.1 of Sinocyclocheilus grahami. Lineage (NCBI taxonomy): Eukaryota > Metazoa > Chordata > Actinopteri > Cypriniformes > Cyprinidae > Sinocyclocheilus > Sinocyclocheilus grahami. Next base: position 109,145 of record NW_015505415.1, on the reverse strand, counting down.
ATTAGTTTTTTAATTTATTCCTTTTTGTGAATTGTATTATTTTATTTGTTTATGCTGACTTTAATTTAATTGAATTAAATAGTTTAATTATTATATATATTTATTTGGCAGATTATCTGTATCTGTAAATTTTTTTTTGTTTGAATTAATCCCGTTTGACAAATGTTACTTCATTAATTTATTTATCGCTATTTTACTGTATTTGTTAATGCTGCATTATGTGCGTGTGTGTGTATGTTTATGTGTGTATATATTTATATTTATTACATACATTAATATTATATATTTAATTATTAAATCAAATTTAAATGCAGCATAAACAAATACAGTAACAATATATTATTTAAATAATTAAAAAAATAATTAAAACATTTAATTTAATAATTTAATTGAAATATTTCACTTTAATATTATTTTTACTCAGTCATGTTGTTCCAATCACAAGAAAACATGCTGCTATTTACATACAATACAAGTTAAAATTGGACAGAAAACAGCATAAAAGCAAACATGAAAAGCGTCTATATGAATTGTGTGCTACATTCCAAGTCTTTTGAAGTCATAAAATAGCCTTGTATTGTATGAAAATCTTGCAGAATAAATGTAGCACTACATCAAAACTTTTGAATATCTACTTCAATTTATTTGGTCAGTAAAATCAATGTATCATCTTCATTTCAAGTGAAAGAGGAGAGCAACATTCTCTCGCACGCTCATCTCGATCACAGACACACTTACATTCACGAGCATTCAGCGAAAGCAAGTCAAAGGTGAATGATTCTGGTTAAAATCACTGAATCATAAACAAATCAGTGCATAAGTACAACTGTAATACTGTGAATATTATTATTATGTTAAGGTCAAATAAATGAATTTCCCACATGTTCATTACAGTTACATGTACTCAATCTCTACTGTGTGCTGTATTAATATTGTACTCAGATAATAGGATTATTGTTAGCAAATTCAAAGAAGTCTGCCTACAACCGTAATAAAAAAAAAAGTCTTGTTTCTGTCTACTATTTACTTTAATCTACACAAAAACTATGTTCCGAACCCCAGTGAGCTTCCTATCTAGACAGCATTTTAAGACATCATAATAATTATGCTACCTTCAAGATACTTTCATTTGATCAAAATGTTAAATGCAATCCCATAATGCATTGCAAACTCTATTGTCTTCTGTGTGCATCACATGAATAGCACTATTTGTATGACGCACGGAGTTGTGGCTTAACAAAATTAGTCTCACCCAAGTTCACCCAAAAATGAAAATTCTATCATTTATTCATTCTCTTTCTTCAACTGAGCACAAACGAAGATATTTTAAATAATGCTGTTGAACAAACAGTTGACGGTAGCCATTCACTTCCATAGTATGGAGAAAAAAATACTATGGAAGTCAATGGCTACCGTCAACTGTTTGATTGCAAACATTCTTTACATATCTTTTTTTGTGTTCAACAGGTGACAGAAATTCATACCGATTTGGATCAACTTGAGGGTGAGTAACTGACAGAATTTTAATTTTTAGGTGAACTGTCCCTTTAAGAGACAGCAAAGGCAGCTCACTAAACTTTGGAACAAAGTCAAAGTGTGTCCTGTATAGATAGGTAAAGGTTAATGCATCTTTTTAGTTTTCATACAGCTTTATTGAAGCGGAGAGCTGATCTGGGGTCAGAGGTCGTGAATGATGAGAGCTGCAGTGCTGTATTAGCACTGATCTGACGTCAGTGCATAAGGCAATGAGCTTTACATTCAATAATGCCATTTAGCTTAGAGAATAGGAAGCACTGTCATAAAAACCAGTGTGAAGGAAATCCTCCTTTTAAGTATATTTGAATGCATTTTTTTAAATGAGAAGATGCTCTCTTTGCACGGCATTGCTTGTGATAAAGTCAACACGAATTCAGATTCGATCCGGTTTACTTTCTTATTGCACATTCCTGGTCCTTCATCAGTACATGTTATTCTGAACAAACAAATGTTTAGCTTCATTATCCTTCATCAAAATGTCATCCAAGACTGAAAGCACTAACTTTTCATTCATCATTCAAGTCTCATCCTACATTTGTTTTCTTGTCGTTTCTTTCATAAATGCATCATATTATGCAAGTAAAATGGATCGTGAGCCGAGTTTCATGTTAACTTTAATTCTAATGCCTTCATGCACCAGTTTAATGCATGTATACAATTTGGAAACGCATGACCGTCGTCATGTCAGTGTCAATCTTCCCTTGTCTTCTGCTCTTCATCCTCATCATCCTCTTCCTCCGTCACTGGATTCCCACCAGGTCAGTGATGGGTGGCGCAAACACCATCAGCTCCTGATATTTGTGGAAGAACAGACGCAGACGGGAGACGTAACCGTCCTCCAGATACGGCAACTTCTTCTCCTTCAGATACCGAGACACTATAGGCTTCACCTGAGACAATAAACACATGCATATTCATTATTACTATTCATTTACTATTAGATATATTTACTTGCCATATTATCTTTATCAATTTGTTTATCATTTTTAATGAATATTGCTTCATTCATTTATAATTTTTTTTGTGAATTGTATTGTTAATATTGTTACTTTGTTTATCCTGCATTTTAATTTAATTTAAACAAACAATTTGTTTTACTTATACATATTTATTGGCTGTATTATCCTTGCCATTTTAATGAATCTTGACATCTTCATTAATTTATTCCTTTTTTGTGAATCATATTGTTACTTGATTTGTTAATTCTGCATTTTAAATCAATTAAATATTAAATTATTAATTATTTTAAATTATTATAAAAACTGTTACTTTATTTTTTTATGTTGCATTTTAATCTAAATATTGAGTTAAGTTATTAATAATGTGTACATTAAATTGCATTTTGGGGGGGGGGGCGGCATATCCTTATCCATTAGTATAATTATTCAATTTAATTATTAATTCAATTATTACTTTTTGTGAATTCTATTAATACTTTATTTGTTAAGGCTGCATTTTAAGTTAATTTAATACATTATTTTAAATTATTTTAACTATTTAATTATTTAAATGATTAAACAATTTAATATTGTCTATGTAATATTACATTTTTTTATTATATTATTAAATATTAATATTATAATTATATATTATACATTATTAAATTTAATTACATGTTCCCTATGTCTTGTCTGGACTTTTATGTTGAAGTGTTTCCTGTGCTTTGTTTGTAGTCTGTTTGTTTATCTGTTCCTCTTGATTGGTCTCCCCAGGTGTGTCTTATCTCGTTAAGCTCGTTAGCCCCCCCATGTAAATAAATATCCCTTGTGTTTCACTTGTCCTTTGTCAGTCTTTGTTTCCTGTAATGCTCTCGTTCTTGTTTGGTTTCATTTATTAAATTCCCTGCGCCTAGATCCACGTTTCTGCTTGCACATTACATTATTCAATTAAAATGCAGCATAAACATTTAGAAAAAAATAACACGTCAATATTAAAATAATAAATTAATTAAAACAATTAAAATCATTTTATTAATTTAATTTAAATATTAAAAAATTACATGATTAAATGACAAATCAATTATTTACATGATTTAATAATTTAATTAAAAAAAAATTTTTTTTATATACTGCAGTTTGAGAAACCCTTTGTTCCATGTCCATATAAGCTGTGGCTGTCAGTATGAACGCTCACCTTCAGGCACATGTTGTCAGACAGGAATGGGAAGAGGTGATGCTCTACGTGGCAGCTGATGAGGGAATGGCCGAAGGTCCAGTCCAGCAGCGGGTTTCGGGGAAGGTTCAGGACTCCGTGTGTCATCTGGTAGATGCGTTTGGGCCGGTGAGTGGCAGAAAACATTGACAGGCCGATGTGCTGCGAAAGGGGAGACACAGAAACCAACTATAAAAAAAGAAAACTGCAACTACAACTCTATAGTAAGTCAAGTCAAGTCAAGTCACCTTTATTTATATAGCGCTTTTAACAATACAGATTGTGTCAAAGCAACTGAACAGCATTAATTAGGAAAATAGTGTCAATAATGCAAAATGACAATAGTAAACACTCATTTTTCAGTTAAAGACAGTTCATCATTGAATTCAGTGATGTCAACATCCAGCTCAGTTCAGTTTAAATAGTATCTTTGCAATCATATCAACGATATCGCTGGAAATGAAGTGAAGTGTCCCCAACTAAGCAAGCCAGAGGCGACAGCGGCAAGGAACCAAAACTCCATCAGTGACAGAATGGAGAAAAAACCTTGGGAGAAACCAGGCTCAGTCGGGGGGCCAGTTCTCCTCTGACCAGACGAACCAGCAGTACGGAAAAATCAATTTAACAATGTAACAATGAAATGCTGAAACAGAGAAGATTATGGCGCCTTTAAGCGATTCCACCTTTAGTTCAGTGTGTGTGTTTTATCTTTAAGTGGGATGAAACACGTTCAGCGGCCCGAGAGACGCCACTGACACCACAGGGGGCCCAAACTAGACAAAACTTATAGCACATACAAGCATTTATCACACACACATACTGTAACACACTGCAGCTATGAACAGAGCAACTCAGCATTCACTCCTAAACAAAGGTCTCACACATCGCTGTGGGTCTCAGAGCCGACGGCTGCCCTTTAAAAAGCTTTAAACCAGCAAAAAATACCTCAGAGGATCAGCACAATACAGAAGTACATTCTCCCTTTGCTCTGCCTGGGAAAATCATGCGTGAATTGTTCTCCACCGTTTTATGTTTTTCTACAAACGAACCCTGTGAACCTCCGCGAGCAGGAGAGGAGAACAAAGCCACATTGAGCAGGTCTCGCAGGAAAAGATGGAGAGACACACACAGACAGGGATGGATTGATGCAGACTTTAGCTTAATAGCTTCGAAAGATCACGCTCAGAATGATTACTCTTATGAACCAGAGAGAGACGACAGAAAAATGTAGTGTTGAAGTGTTACTGTAGGGCGAGGGAGTTTGTTAGTGGAGTGTGTGGTGCACTGGTTAAAGCTCAGGACCAAAGAAATACTACCGCCACTGTACCTTAACTCAACTGTTTTTATATTTTCTGAAGACAAGCAGTGTAAAAACAACTATAGCATGCAAAACCAACTGTTTTTATATAATGTGAAGAAAAGTGGTATACATAATTTAATTTATATTTTCTGAGCATGTAAAAAAAATATATTTTTTATATTTTCTGAAGATAAGCAGTGTAAAAATGTACCCTATATTTTCTGATAATGCAAAAAAAAAAAAAAAAAAGTAATGCAAAACCAATTGGAATGATTCAATCTTATCTTTTCTGAAGATAAGTCATATAAACAATTTAATTAAAATTTTCTGAGCATGCACAAACAACTACATGTTTATATTTTCTGATTATAAGTAGTGTAAATAATTACGTTTATATTTTCCGAGCTTGGAAAAACAACTACAGCATGCAAAACAACTATTTTTTTTATATTTTCTAAAGATAAGCGATATTCTCAATTTAATTTTCTGAGCATGCAAAAACAACTATAACATGTAAAAACAACTATATATTTTTGCTTATACATGGTAGAAATTATATCATTTATATTTACTGAGAATGTCAAAAAGAGCCATAGCATGCAAAAACTATATTTTATATTTTCCTGAAGATAATTGGTGTAAATAATTGAAATAAATTTTCTGAGCATGCAAAAACAACTAAACATGCAAAAACAGTTGGGCTACTGTTGTGTGATGCTATGGTTGAATATCGAAAGCATTTGTAGAAAGCATGCAATTCCAAAAAAAGAATCAAAATCAGGTGCACAACAAAAAATATATATCATAGTCATATATCAAAATGCAGCTTGCATTTTTCTATGATGGTATATCTCACCTGAAATATGTTGACGTGTATGTACGGCAGGGAGAACATGGCTCTGCACAGAAGCATGACCACCAGAGCAGAGCTGCACGACAGTCCTGACACACACCTGAGCAGGTAATACTGAGAAAAAAACCCCAGACACACACACAGGACGGTGCGCAGGATCTGGAGCGGAGACTGACCCTTCAGCTGACCTGAAACACAAGAGAGAATATGCTAGAGGTTTCACTGATGATGAAGCTGGTACCAGCACATACACTCAAAGGTCAAATGCAAATATATGTAAATGTCCATCAGCTCAGAGTTAAATGAACTCGGTTGATGTGGTGTCCTAAGCAAAAATGTAATTTTATATCCTCAGTAAAAGAGCGTGAAACAACAATCACTGCTAATCAAAACAAAAGGATCACGTAAGATTTATCACTTGTGGCTTTATCTTATAATAACTGGTTAGGATGCACTGAGAAGCTGTGACTGTCGGGACCGAAAAGGGCCTCACCGATGGCGACGATGGGTGTGATGATGGGGACGGCCAGCGGCGCGATGAACAGGTAGACGGATCGAGGAAGGAAGGGGATTTTCCAGGTGCTGGAGTCTCCCAGACCGATCACATTAGTGTGAGCGTGATGCATCTTCACGTGAGCCTGAACGCCGGCCCGCGCAGAGAACGAGCCGCACACCTGAGAAACGCCAGAGATGAGCAGCAGCATTCATATGATGCATGCAGGGGTACAAAAGAGACATTTCTCACATTTCATCAAAATCTGTTCTCATTTAAGAGTTTTTGGATTTTGAAGATGATGTAAAATTAAGAATTGTGCACCAGTTCTAGGAGACTTATCAAATGTAAGTACATGTGGGGTGGGGGGGGGGGGGGGCATATCTTTATCAATGAGTTTATCCTTTGTATGAAGTTGCAATTTAATTTAATTATTCAATTTAATTAAAATAATACATGCAATTGTTTCAATTATTGAATATTTTCATTTACTAAGCTAATTAAACTATTTCGTTATTAAGTGTTTTAATTAAATATTTACATAAAAATAATTTAAAATAGTAAATATTTAAATTTTTAAATAGTAAATAGCAAAAACAGTAAAAAGTAAATAAATTAAAATATTTAATAATGTAAATTATTTAATGGAAAATTAAATAATTCAATTTAATTTCAATTTTAAATTAAATGTAGGTCAGATGTTCTTGCTTTTTGCACGATGCTTTTTTCATTCATAGCTCCAGTGCTGCTGTCGTCAAAGCTTTAAAGAGAAATGACTCAAACTGTTGTGCTAACATAATTTGCAATAAAAACTGCTTATACAATTATAAAGTTGAATAATTCTTTGGGGGCCCACTGTATGTGTGTTCATACTGTTACCATAGAATATGATCAACATTATGACTTTTGCATTCTTGAGAGGATGGAAACTGTAAATTAATCTAAATCCTCTTAATCCATGAAGTTAATTCATGAAGAATTAATCCGCTAAATTCTTTTGCATTCTCATATTGCAGAGAATTAACTGCATGTGAAACACACTGCGCTTTAAACATTAGTACAAAACCCCCTGATGACCCAAAACACATGGAATTAAAGAAAAAATAGAAACTAAATTGAAATTAAGGTAAAAACGGAAAGTACAGTGGGAGTACCAAGACCCAGAAATGGCAAAACCATGGTTCTTTTGGTGATTTTTCATGTAATAAATTATTTTACTACTTATAGATTTCCCAATAGATTCACAATGTTTAATAATTTCACATCGCCAGCAAATCTCACTTCGATGAAGAAGACGGCCCAGAAGTCGGCCCAGGCCGGAGACTCGCTGAGCGCGCCGTGACTGGCCAGGTGTGTCCCTTTAACGGTGATGACAGCGTGAGCCACACCCATTATCAGAACACCTGACAGGAAATACAGCGGCTGAGACGAACCCAACAACAGGAACCCTGCAGACACAAGAAGAGCATCACTGTAACAGTGCAGAGGTGCGGAGCACCACAAAGCAGGGACATCTAGATGACATTTATGCTCCATAAGCAAAGCTATGACACAAAAGGCTTGCATTATGTAACTATTAACAGGTTTAGAAATGAGTTGAGAAAACACTATACAAAATGTTGAAGTAGAAACTATTTTTACTCAGAGATTGCTAGTAAATTTCAAAATTAATTGCAGATAAATATCAAGTAACACATTGAATTCAACTGAAATTTTGATGTAGAAAGACTGAAGTAGTTTTTTCTTGTAAAACATGCTCTAGTAAACTTTTAAATTAAGGGTACGTTTATATGAAAACAGAAAAGTTTTCCTTTGCATTTTTGAAAAGTTTTGCGTACAGACAACAAAATTGTCAAAACGATCCCTGTTCACGGATCTGTTAAAATGACTAAAAACACTGTATTATGCATACCAGGCCAGCTGATAGTGATGTCGCTTTGTAAAGAAATACAAAGTAATACACATTTTTATAGACCGAACACGTAATATGACCAGTGTTGGGGGTAACGCATTACAAGTAACGCGAGTTACGTAATCCGATTACTTTTTCAAGTAACTAGTAAAGTAATGCATTACTTTTTTAATTTACAAGAAAATATCCGAGTTACTTTTTCAAAAAAGTAATGCCAGTTACTTTGTTTTCCCATTTATTGACTGACAAGTCTCCTGTCCCCATACTGGGAGAAATCAGAAGTGTTGTGTGCGCTGTGTGAACATGATGTTACTGTAGTTCTAGACTAAATGTGCATTAATTCATCCCACTCAGAAAAAACAGATTTAGTATTCATCAAAATGAATAAAAACGCATGTTGACGCAATATGATGCAAACCTGTAATAATTAAATATGTTAAATAACACAAATGTATCTAATCCCATTTTATTAACCAATGTCTTTGCTGCTGACCTTTGATGATCCAGTTCAACCATACTAATAAGCAAAAATGACTTTAGATAAACTAAGAATTGTGCTTCATTGTTTTTTTTATTGCTGAAGAGTGTTTCTTCTCCTGCGTTCTGCTGTACAGACGTGAATTTACTTTTCCTTCAGCCTGAGGATTATTCATTACACTTTTTGGTGTGAAAGGGCTTTTACATTTGCTATAAATAGAACTTCTTATATTAAAAACAATCTAGCCCTGCTCATATTTAAAAAGTAACGCGAAAGTAACGCAAAAGTAATGAAACGCATTACTTTCCATAAAAGGTAACTAAGTAACGTAATTAGTTACTTTTTTATGGAGTAACGCAATACTGTAATGCATTACTTTTAAAAGTAACTTTCCTCAACACTGAATATGACGTCACCTTTTTCACAAATTAACATTTTCAGAGTTTTCACGGAGATGATAACGGTGTCGATTTCAAAAACGTGCACTTTGAAACCCATTTTTAGGCCCCCAAAATGCCACTGAAGTGTAGACGAAACACGTAAAAAGTTTAAAAACGTTTTTAGTTGAAAACAGTGTCGCGTAAACGCCCCCTAAAGGTAGATTTTATATTTTTTAAATAAAAGAAAAGTTTTGCATTCATTGAATATTTTTTTATAGTGAATTTAGATACAGTGAATTTTGGCGTCTGCTAAATGAATAAATGCAAGTAACTTTGAATTCATGTTTCATTTGGTATCTTTTTAAAACTAAATTATGTATTTTGATGGCAATGTCTGGAGAATTATGCTTCCAAACGGGGGAAGTTTGAGAGTGTGATTATCTGATTTATTATAATATTTTTGGGCATTATTATGTATTATTCGTAATGTCGGATATTGTTTGGTGACACAGTAAACTCATTTCTCTCATGGGACACAATAAAAAGTAAGCTTAAACTTAAGCAACTACAGTACTATAATAACATATTTATATGAAAACAAAATATCATGCAGTTCATGCCTTTTTAAGATATATTTGGTGTCGTTTGCTCTGTTAAATATTTTTTCATCCAAAGACTGGAGAAAATGCTACAAAATTTCTAAAATATGATGCTAATAATTAAATTGTGCCATGTCCTGTTGTTTTGGCTAGTATAATACAGCATTAAATGATCTTTTTCTAATAATGTAGCAGTCTTGACCCCCATCATTGGTTTCTCTCTGAAAGAGGAGTCAGTGGCTTGAGTGCTGCAGGAAACTGGATCTGCCCAATGGGAGGGAAGCACCCAGATCGAACTGGTCGCCATGACAACCACGCCACAGGAGCGCCTCGGTAATTTGGATATTAAAGGGATAGTTCGCTCAGAAATGAAAATCCTGTCATCATTTACTCGTCTACTTGTTCCAAACCTGTATGAGTTTCTTTCTTCTATTGAACGGTAAAAAATATATTTTGAAGAATGTTGGTAACCAAACAGTTTCTGGTTTCAACTGCCTGGTCTTCATTCTTTTGTTTTCAGCAGAAGAAAGTAATTCATAAAGCTTTGAAACAAGTGACTAAATGACGACAGAATTTTCATTTTTGGGTGAACTATCCCTTTAAGCCAATGTCTGAAAGCTTTAAAAGCGTTACTATATAAAGAAGCTGATCTGTTTGGATTGAAAGTCAAAGAACATTTGGCACAAAACTGAAGTTGTTGGTTTTTGTGTCAGTGTTAAAGCCAAGTTTCACCCAATAACCGGCTGGCACACAGTCACACCATTAGACTGCATGACTAAACAAATCAACAATTTGTTTTAAATCCACATTATCCAAAATACTCTCCATTAATAACATTACACACCTTTATACACTCATCCAGGCCGTTGTACACACACTTGAACACAATTATGTGTTGGAATGAAAACACTCACAACATAAAAACACAGATTGTTCCCTGGACTCCGAGCATCTATCAAGATGCAAATATTTTCAGGCTAAAGCAAGATACAAATTCGTATTCAGTTGTTAATTTCTCCACACACCACAAACTATTTATAAATTGTTTATGTTGCTTACATCATAAAAACAAGAAAGAAAAAAAAGAAAGTATATTAGTATATAAAACAGATTATTGGATTTTTTTTTGCAAGAAAATACTACTTTAGTCTTTCTACTTAAATTCTTCACATTTATTTTGTCATTGTGAATTTCTGAATGAAAACTATTTGAAAGTTGAAAAAAAAAAAAAAACTAGTTGAAAGTCCCCCCCAAGATATGATTGGAAAAAAAGTAAATTAAATTATATTTTGCATTAAGAAAAATAAAGCCTATTAGCATTGCCATACATATAAGTTCAATGCATATTATATATATAGATATATAGATAATGTGGGTAAGTTTCATGTAAACTACATAATGGATTCGAAAAAGGAGTTCTTTTGTTTCGAGATTCTCCCAAAGAGCCTGTGTGTCTAATCAGTCTTTTTGTGTCTATAATGAAAAAGTGGTCAAAGTGTGTGTGTACCTGCCGGTAAACTGATGAAGGCTGCGGTGAGGATGCTGCAGTCTATTCCTCTCCTCTCCCACCAGCTGCTCTCTCTCACACTCTTCTGCACCAGGCGCGTGAGCTCCATCATCAGCGTCTCCCGCTCCGCGTCCGGCTGCGACTTCCCCTGCGCTCCGTCCCCGTGTCCTTCACCATCCCGGGACGCGGGGCCTCGTGGGCTGCCGGTCTCTCTCCTCTCCTCAGGAATGTTCTGCATGCTGGCGCTAGAGTTCAGAGACGCATGGCTCACGCACACACTCTCCGTCCCGTCCGCGAAACAAGGGAGGGAGTGACTTTAGTGCTGACTGCGCTAGAAACGCGCTCACTCTGTCTTTCTCGTTCCCACGGCGATGCTTTTGGCAGGAGTGTCCTCACAGCTGCAAGAGCCCTGCGTCATCTCCTATCACAAGAACAACACACACACACAGCTATAGAATGCATTTTAAAACCACTATAATAATTCTACAATAAATTCAACAAATTTCTGTTCAAGACAGAATCAATTAATTTACACATGAATTCTGCTATTTCTGTGTAAACAAACCAACAAACAAAAACCTGTCAAATCACAAAATCAATTTAGGCAAGAATAGTTTTACGGATGATTTATACTGAAATGTGTTCAGTATGGTTTAATTACATAGATGTTTGAAAATTTCTTTTATTTACACAGAAATTCAGTAAATATTGTGTTTTAAAAAAAAATTTTTTAAAAAAGTTGCAAAATTCATAAAACCATTTGACAAAAGTTTAATTTCTGTATATTATTTATATAAATGAAAGATGTTTTAACATACAATTTGCACACAAATTCTGCAAATGGAAATTATGTAAAACAATCAGTCAAATCACAAAATCATGCACGAATGTATGTAAAAAAAAAAGTATTTAAAATTTCTCATCTTTCTTGTTGCTACAAAGATGCCTTTGGTCCACAGTGCAGCAAGGGCCCATGTGGCGTCTTGAATTGCAAGAACAACACACACACACACACACACTCCTCGTACAGCTAGAATACATTACTTTCTCTCATCTGCTGACTCGCCCATGTATTCGGCAAACCCTGTTCTCCCTCCTTTCTCTCTCTCTCTCTTTTAATCTACTTGGCAGAAGACAAAAGAAACGTTGCAGCAAAAGAATGGAGTGTCAGAGAAAAAAAAAACAGGGATGAAGGACATGAGCAATTCTATACAGTACACAGACTATTTAAAATAACAATAAACATCAAATAATTCAAATGCAGGTCAGTAATAACAACTAGTTTATTAAAATGACATTTTAAAACAGCTGCACAATTTGTCACTGAACACCCTGGCATTTGGCTACCCTGACAACATATGAGTCTTGGGTCATATTTCACCTTCAAATCCAAAGAAAATACATATTTTTTAAATATATCAATTTTATATAGCATCAATATTTTTCTACAATTTACATAAGAAAATGTTTTACAATTTCTACATTGAAAATATCTTAAAATTCTCTGCTTGACAATGACTTACACAACAATGGTTTTACAAAACATTTACATATACATTTTTGAATGAATGTGTATAAATGAGCTATGACACAGGAGCAAATAAAAGCAATAAACTTGTATTCAGACAGGTACTGAACACACATACTGTCATGTATACTGAACATGCAAGAAGGGCTAGCCGTGTGTAGCTGAATTGTGTGGAGATGGAGTGTGATGGATAGACAGATAAAGTAACAAGAGTTATATCAGCTTTCAGCAGGTCAGCCTCTAAAACCCATAAATGAGCGGACAGCAGAGAAACACGGCACCCAGAACAAACATCTCACCCACTGAGCAAGAAGCTTTGACTGTGGTTGTTCAATAACATACACAGAACCATACATCAATAAAAATGTACAAACATCAGGTGGCCATTAAAGTATTTCACACACACCCAAACTCCAACCACCTCTCAGCTGGAGTCAGTCAACATACAATCATTCTTTCTAATCATCAGAATTCAAAAGATGAAAACTGTAAATTGCCTACATAACTTTTTACATAACTGAAATGTCTTTTGGCTGGACATTGATGCTGTCCAAAGCTCCATATATACAACTATGAACATGAAAAGACTGAATAATTCTTAAATGCATACGAATTTAGTTACAAATTAATAAAAAAACAAGGTAAGTATGTAACAATGTGGGACACTAAAGCTCTGATATAGATTTTTTTAACCACTAGAAAATTTGTCATATTCAAGCTGGGTTGTCATGTGACAAGGCCTCATTTACTTGGTCGGAATTGTTAGAGCTGAAAATTGTTGTGAAGATGAAAATGCAAATTACTGAAAATATTACTGCAAATTACTCTAATTTACGTTAGTCCTAAAAATACAGTATCAGCATGCACCGCAAAAACTCACAGCATGTATTTGGAACCACAATGTCTTCGATGAACCTCAAGCTGGTAAATAGCAGGTCAGATTAAAAGTTTCATTGAATTTAGCCGCCAAACTGCAAGGGCATTCATAACCGAAACCATCGGCACGTAGACTTCATTTTGCAAGCAGAACCTCTTTGTTCACAGTTTTGCTGGTTGGAAAGTGATGTGTGCCATAGAAGAGCTGTAGCTTTCCTCCCAGCCACAAGGAGGCAGCTGTTTTCTCAGGCACAGACACACACAATGGCTTTGTTCCAAATGCAGGTATAGGCAGAAAAAAAAAGAAGAAGTGAAATCGCACTGTGCAACCTGTTTTACTACCACAATGTGGTATTTCAAAGTGAAACAGAATATTTAGTTAGGAAAACAAGTTTGGTGGGACTTGATTTGATCAATCTGGTATTGACCGAACTGGTTTAAAAGTGAGTGTGGCATTCCAGAATGGAGTTAAAATGAATGAGAGTTTAATAAAACAATGCACAAGTAGCTATTTGTCAGTTATCGAACAGCCTGCACAGCTGTCAGCAGAAAAGCAAAGTAATTTCCCAGGAAGAGCAAATTACTGTATTTTGGGTAAAACTTTATATTAGGGAACACATATTCACTAACAAATAACTGTTTCCCTAAATAAACTCCTAATTTGCTGCTTATTGTAAGCAAGTAAGGTAGTTGTTGCAGTAGTGATGTTTAGGTATTGGGTAGAGTCAAGGGATCTAGAATAGGGACATGTATTAATATGTGCTTTAGAAGTACTAATAAATAGCCAATATGCTAGTAATATGCATGCTAATAAGCAAGTAATTATTAGTGAATAATGTTTCCTAATCTAAAGTGTTACCGTAAAATAAAAATTAAAAACACAAAAGCCAAATACATTTTTTTTGGAATAACAATAACTTTTTTTTCATAATTATTGTTTTGGCCAAATTCCCAGGCAGCATGTATACTTTACAGAGAAAGCAATCCTAGAATGCAACAAGCTCAGAGAAGAAAAAAAAATACATCCAAGATGGTAGATGACAGAAATACTGGAAGACTTGTCCAATACATGGGAGAAATGGACAAGTATCCCATGCACTTTGCATGAAGTGCTATCTGTGTGGCATGTTGAATTGCTGCCTATGTAGACACAAGGATACAGTTAATTAAGGATGCTGCCTTAATGCAGGCAGCAATAAAGTACACTAGGTTTTGGAACAGTCAATAACAGACATACATACACTCTACAGCACAGTGTCCTGCATGCCATCAGCATCGTCCAGAACATTGTTGCGTCTACTGCATGCATCAAGTAGTTTTTTGCGAGGTCCGAGTGGGATATGGATGCTAATGAGGTCTTGCTCAGAGCACAACAGCAACGCCTCCAGGTCCATCTGCTCTCTATGGAAAATGGAAAGGAAGTCACTCAGTCCCTGAGATGCCAGGAATACTTCTAAAGGACCTGACGATGGCTGAAGCTCATCATCCTCCTCCTCCAAACCCAGGTCTCCTTCCTCCCATGGCAAATCCTACAAGATGCCGCCACATGAGAACAATTATCATAATTATCATAAAGCCACTCTTCCAGATCTAGATGCAGTGTCTTCTCATAAACTGGTTAGATCAACAGATTTACACGGACTGATTCAGATTAGCACATTTACATTAATTCAGATCAACAGATTTCTATAACTTACACTAAATGGCCAAAAGTATCTGGACACCCATTTAATAATCAGGTTTGCATAATTTAATTATACTAAATACTAAAAAGTGTGTGAAGTCAAGCATGCAGTCATGCAATCTTCATGGACAGCCATTTTTGTACTAAAATAGAACCCTTTTTGTTCCAGTATGATGTCCCTGTGCACAAAGGTCAATAAAGACATTATTTACTGGTGTGGAACAACTTGAAAGGCCTTCCCAACCCCCCTGCCCTAAACCCCACTGAACACATTGGGGATCAATTGGAAACACAGACTGTAACCCCGACCACATGGCCCAACATCCAGTGCCAGACCATGTCTAATTGGGAGCAATTCCCTGCAGTCATGTTCCAAAATCTAGTGGAAAACCTTCCCTGAAGAGTGGAAGCTGGGACCAACACCCTATTAATGCCCTTGGTACTGAAATCAAATGATTCTTTGGGTGTCCACGTTTGGCTATGCAGTGCAGGGATGGGCAACTACAGTCCAGGAGAGCCATTGTCCTGCAGAGTTCAACTCTATCCCTAATCAAACACACCTGCCTATAAATTTCTAGTAAACGTGAAGACTTTTTTGCTTAGATTGGGGATGGAGCTAAACACTGCAGGACAGTGATCCTCCAGGACCGGAGTTGCCCATCCTTGATGTGCTGCAAGTTCAAGACAGCCAATATTAAGAGTCTAGTTCAGGGGTAGCCAACTCGCTCCTGGAGGGCCATCCTGGAGAATGTGGCCCCAACCTGAATCAAACCTGATACACACCTGATCCAGCTAATCAAGATCTTCTGGATTACTTGAAAACTACAGTCAGGCATGCTGGAGTAGGGTAAGAACTGAAGACCTTAAGAAGGTAGCCCTCCAGGAGCATTAACTTAAAACTAATCAGATGAATCTAGCACTTAATGATTCAGAAAGGTGCTGTAGGGATTAATAGGAACAAGTGGAATCCATATGGTATCTGCTGATTTTTGTTTGTACCTGCAAGTTCTTCTCTTGGAGACTCAATGAGCTGCCTATGCTGACTTCATCAAGACTGGGTGATCGCAGCGGCAATCTCCCCCGTAAGCGGACATTCGGGACCCGTCCCACTGGTTCACTCCCCACCACACTTCCCTCATTCTGTCCCATTCGGAACAACCCATCAGTCACATAATTCCGACGGAATACCATGGTACCGAGTCCTGGGCGGTTGAACAATGAGTCCCGACCCGAGTCTGTACTTATTTCGGAGTATGCAGCATCATACAGACCTGGATCACTGAGAGCCCGGGAAACAGTGTCTACCTCATCATCATCATCATCTGGCCTGATGTCCTGTTTACCAGAAAACATGTTACGGATGTTGAGCCGAGGGCTGGACTGCTGTCGTCGGTCGACGTACGTACCCTGCTTCAAGAACATGACGTCATTGCCCAGCTGAAGACCAGAGAGAGAGCGAACACTCCTTCGCCCATCTTCGGATATCTTGAATGTTCCATCACCTTGCTTCTTCTTCTCAAGACGCCGCTGAATCTTGGTCCGGCCTCTAGTTGTGGACTGAAGCGTTGCCTGTAAAAAGAACTTTATCATTGTCATATTCTTTGCCATACTTCAAACTGTATACTATACAAACTTGTTAGCATTGCCTCGCACACATCTAGAAACCCTATTTGAAGACTGACTACTGTTAGTGAACTAGCTACTCGAATAAGGAAGCAAGTTTTAATTTAGCAAATGCTTTATCTAAAGCAATATCCCAGCATCCTGGGGCTTTGCACAAGGGCATAACGGTGATAAGTCATGTGGGGACTGAACCAGCAACTGCTTTAATCTACTGCCAAGTGTTTAACAGAGTTCATGTATATGGACAGCCCTTTCTAAATTACAGGCTTACATATTTTAGCTACACTCTTTACTAACGATCATAAAGTCAAGTCATGCAATCTCCATAGACAACAAGTTTTTCCTAAAAGTTTTTTTTTTTTACCATTCCGCCATGATGATGCCCCCTTGCACAATGGTCAATAGAGAAAGCCACCTGCCCTGAACCCCACTGAACACCTTTTAGATAAATAAAAAACGCAGACTGTGAGCCAGGCTACAGTCTTATTGGTAATGTACTAAATTCTTATTCAGGGTTGTCCAATCCTGGAGGGCCAATGTCCTCCAACCTGCCCAAACACACTAGAATCCTGAAGAACTTGATTAGCTGGTTCAAGTGTGTTTGATTAAGAGTGGAGCTCCGTAGGATAGTGACCCTCCAGGAATAGGTTTTGGAACAGAGCTTTATAACTTGCTTGTCTATATTGACCTAATGGTTAAGTCCACTAAGCAAAGGTTTTATGTTGAGCATTACCAGTTCTATGCCCTTTAGTGTTGCTCAGGCACAGTACCTGTGAGTATGTCATGTTGGAGTCGAGGGTGCTGAACTGAGGGATCCTTCGACTCAGGGTGCTGCTGAAACTGCTGTAACTCATTGTATCTGACATGTCCATTGCAGCACTCTCTCTCAAGAAATGCTTCTCCATGCGTTCGTGATGCCTGCGCTGAAGCTTTTCACAGTCCTTAATGCGTTTTTCTGCATTACGGAAGGCACGGTCCTTTAATTTGCTCACCAGTCTGGGATTGATGGTGATCTGTTTGGCGGCGATAGTGTCCAGATATCGTACACAGTCCATGTGGCTCCTAGAGGCTGCCATGTCCAGTGGTGTGTGGTAGTCATTGTCCAAGCACCACACATTGGTGCCAAATGACACCAGAAAGGACAGACAGTTGAGATGGCCATTAGCTGCTGCCAGGTGAAGAGGAGTGTTTCCCCAAATATCACATTTATCTGGATCTCCTCTGTGGACCAAAAAAAACAACAGCGGATCGGTACCATCTAATTTACATTGTTACATGGTCAAAATTATTGGTTGATGGACATGGGTTTGTCAGTGACTGATACCAGTAATGATATTTAGAGAGCATGGTGGCTGATGGCCAATATATAATACAAATTAATAATGAAAAATGAGATGTTGACAATATTTATGCAAAATGTGTTTTGGCCAATGCGCTCAAAATGGCTGATTAATTGGCTTTGCCAATACACTGATCAATTACTAGTGAAAATATAGGGTGTGTGAATACATGTGTATGTACCCATGTGCATGTCGGTGCATGATAGCATGCGTTCATGTTCTGTTGTGTGGCAAGGTGTTGATCTGAATATGTAACATGATGCTTTGGAGCTCTACTTACCCACTGTACCACACATGTACACACACCCACACACATTATGCAAACTGCCTTTGTGGCTTACCTCTCGATGTCATTAAAAACTGTGCACCATGTAATGCATTCATCATCTTCAATGAAAGAGACCTGTAGTATTCATTACCAACCATACTGTTACAGACAATTCGTTTCATCTGTGTTGCATTCATGAGGCACTATGTTGACAATTTAGCACAAGTGCAAAACTCTGTTTATTGTAGGTTGGCATTACATTGAGAGCATGTTAACCAGTCATCATGGTGTCAAGATTATGTATGTTTGCAATGGCCCGTCAACAAACTGAAGTGCAACAGACCTTAATTAAGACAAATGCATTGAAAAGATGCTGTATATATACTCTGCATATTTAATAAGCTGTCTGCTCTCACTAAGGTCCTCTTTTAGTCTCAAATTCTAATATCTGCAAAGGTATAAATGGCAACCCCCCATTAGCAGAGACCAGCAGATTAAAATACTAAAGAGAGCAAAAACATGAAATCCTGAGGCGTATAATGGTGCTGACATTCAAGTTAACAAAATGCCAACAGCCAAGGAAACAGGCAGGCGGGAAGAGGAATAGCCCTAATTCATTATGTTGACCTTTAACTGTGAACATTAACATCTTTCTCTCTGTCTGGCCATGTGTAAAATTCCTCTCCATGAACGTGAATGCAGCCCTGGACTCTCTTTAAAGACTCAGCAGTAAAACTTACTGCTCATTAGAAATGTAGCACAGCGCTTGTCTGTACTCTAGACATATTGGAGCCGTGATGCTCAAATGGGTGATGCAAAGTCTGTTTTGTCTATCCCATTATTGATTGTTCCTAGTAGTGGTAAAGCAAAATAATTATGCTCTCAGCTATCAAGAATAGTGTATTACTCAGATCTTTTTTCATAATAATAATAAAAAACTTGCTACGGAATGACTTTTTGGGTGGCGTTACATACCTCTCCTCTCCAAACACCTGACTCCATTAATTAATCTAAAGCCCATGTTTCATAATCCATAATTCATAATCAACTCCTGATGGATAAAATCAAGTGCCTGCCATACATTTTTCTTGCTGAATATTTTGTTTTACTCAGAAATAGGATGGAAATAAGCAAAATGTCTTAAGTTAAACATGCTTTACAAATACAAATCCGTTCCATGAATGATTTGGAAGATATATGGAAAGGCAAAAACATTCTGTCAATTCCATGAAATCCAAATAAAAGCTATAAAAACTATAAAAATCAAAGTGATCCCCTCTCCTAAACACACACTTTGTGAATCATGAACTCTAAACGCTGAGTTATGACTCAAAATGCAGTCGCTTCTCTTTGTGAACATGTTTCAGTAACAGATCTGGTTCAGTCAGAGATCTGGAGGGACTGATGCAGAACACTAATTAGAGAACAGTGAGGGTGTTCACAGAGCAGAACATTTAGCTTTCATTATTAACCTGGTCAGGAGATAAGAGGCAGGTTATTTAGATCTAATTACCTAATGACTTGATAAACAATACAACACTAGTGCTCACTCCTAAAGCCAGAAAACTGTGCCATTATTCACTTTGCCTCATGTTTCAAACACATATGATGATATTTTCCTTGGAACACAAAAGTATACATTTTTGAAGAATCTTGATGAAGTTTTTGTCCCTATGTAAAATAAAAATAACAGCAAATGATTTTGGAACAACATGAGATTGCGAAATATGTTCATATTTGGTTAAAGATTCCAGCTAGATTGAGTTGAATGCTTCAGATATCCATGACATAGCAGATTATTACAGCATGCCTTCATCTGTAACTCCTCTGTATGCAGAGTTTAGTATTTAATATAGGCCTAATACCTTTAAGCAGTAATAACAGTAGCAACAGAAAAGCATCACTCAAGATAAAATTGCATTGTTCTCCTGGGTGACCTTTATTTTAATTAGTCCAGGACAGTAAATATGCAAATAAAACAATCCAGATATCCATCAGTGAGAGCGGCTGGGTGGAGGGCTAAATTATCTTAATGCAAATGTGATCTGATACAGGAGAACACAGAACTGCCATCCTGTTAATGAAACTGAATATGCCAAAACATAACCAGACCTGAGAGCGTGGTATATCATATTAATTATTTTAATAATGTTTCAACTCTTAAAATTACATGTTTCAAGTAGAACCAAATAACCATTTAAATGCATTAAAAATGAATAGATAAAAGAAATGTTCACATGCTAAGATTTTCAGATTGTACACTGCCAGCAAAATATAAACTGTATTTCTACACAATGTGTTTTAGGTGGAGTCTGACCCATCAGAAGCTTTACAGATGTTACTATACTATGTATTTCTGAAAAGAACATGGCTAGAATTTCAATAACAACCGCCTTCTAGAATTAGACTTATCAGATATTACCAAAATCTAAACAGAAAAAAACTCTATTATTATGTAATTTGGTGTCTCGAAATTTTAATTCTTAAATTAAAATGTTTTAAAGAATAAATACATGAATAACTATTTAAAAAACATATATTCTCCATAAATGGTTCACGCATCACTCACCCTCGTGCCATCACCAGCCGGAGTGCGTCCAGGTTGCCGTGGTGCGCGGCCCAGAGCGTCGGCGTCATTCCATCCTCATCCGGTGCGTTCAGATCTTTGCGCGTCGCCTCTTTCAGCAGGTGCAGGTGACCGTCTCGAGCCGCCCGGTGGTATTTGTCGTTCATGGCGGCGGCTGAACCCTCTGACCCGGCTCACGGACGGTCATTTGGCGTGCGTTGTGCGGGTATGGCGAGATTTCACGTGCGCTTCTGGCGTCTCCACTCGAGGAACTGCAGGCACGCTCGAGCGGTTGCTATGGGAGGATCCCTGGGATGGCCACGCCCACTTCCGATCAGCGCACACCTGACAGATGAGAACTCGGTGACACATTCAGGCAAAATCACACTCTAGTATATTACAAGAATGATAAACATTGATGCAAGATATAATGCAACGATTTGACACGACTGCCCGTTATATTTAGATAAAAACAAAACGGGCCAGTGGTATGAAGGACACTGCAAGTATATATATATATATATATATATATATACTTTGGGTCAAATATGGACTAACCCAACTGTTGGGTTAGATTTTTAAACGCAATTTTTAACTCAAAAGTTGGGTTAGTCCATATTTGACCCAAAGTTGGGTTGAAACAACCCAGCATTTTTTAGAGTGTATATATATATATATTAATTTGTATAAATATTATCTATTTTATATATGCATCCAGCCTGTAAAATTATATTATTCTCCATTGAGGCTACTCCCTGCAGCTGAGAAAATGAATACACAGCACAAACATTAAACTAATCCAATCTAAACGGAGGTAAACCCTGCTGTGACCTCAGCATAACCTCATTCTAGCAGATCTGATCAAACAAATCCAAGATGTGCTCTCGTTTTTGGCCACAGCATTATCATGGGAAGACTGGACTTGTCATTCTCATTTCTGAAGCTATTAAAGGTCTATTGAAAGTGCATGCTATTTTACCTTCATTACCTTTAATCCAAATGTGATCATTTGCGCTGCCTCTGAAATTGTTTGGAAATGACATTGCAAATCACTTATTTTCCCATGTCCTCTCTTCTAAGTGTAAGTCTCATCCTGCATTTGTCTCATTAAATATCCTGTTTTATTCAGAGAGACATAATATTGCCTATTCAGAGATTATACAGTATGTTGATTTTAACCAATTTCTGACATATATTGGTTTTGAATAAATGGCATTCAAGAGTTTTTATTGTATTTCTATACATGCAGCATTTCCAGCTTTTTTATTTTTGCTTCAGTTTATATATACAGAGTTCATTCACACCCCTCCACACACAGAACACTATTACAGTAAAAATAATAAACACACACACTCCTCTCACTGCTCACGAGGTCAGAGGCCTGAGGGTTATGTGTCCGTTCTCATGGATTGACTCAGAAGAAAATGAAGCAGAATGTGTCAGAAATAACAGAACTTTTGACTGGGCAGTGTAAATTCATTCATTCATATATACACAACACATAGGTCAGAAAAACAAAACCTTTGATTTGACTGAATTACATTTTAGAGAGAAAGTGTTAAGTTGAATTAAATCTGTGTGAATGTGTTCAGTTTGGAGAAATGGAGTCAGTGTCATTAAATTCTCTGGATCTCAAACAGCTTGACATCAGTGTCGTACCAAACAGGAGGATCCTCGTTACTAAAACAAGAAAAAAAGCAAATTTTTCCTGTTTTATGAGACGTTAGCCACATTTCAACATATAAATACATGCAAAACATCACACCGATCAAGTCCTAATAAAAGATATAATACAATTCATTTGTGTGACTTTCTACTCCGAGTGTAATTTTGAGTGTAGCTTCTGCATTGCCCTGTAGAGTGAGACAGAGAGCAGGACTCACCGTAAGTAGATGATGCCCCACATGTATGTGCGGAACCACAGAGCCGTGCCCTCATTGGCCTGGTACTTGCGGATGAGGATGGGATGAGGAACCGGCAGCAACCCCACCAGAGTCCCGTGCTGCAGAAACTTCAGGATCTCAGACTCGTCCGTCAAACCTCTACAAGAACAGCAAGAGCATCGGCACTCAGTCAGAGGAAAATGTAAAGTGTAACACATATCCTTTAGGCTTCAAAACTGTAAGACCACATTGAAAATCTGGGATTAAAATATAATTTAAACCTGGCATTTAAACCAATATAATGATATAAAATGAAGAAATATATCAGATTCTGCACTATTTCTATGCGATTAGGCAAATATACGATGCTCTTTGCACGTCTCAAATCATGCTGAAGAACAGGAACATGTTTTTGATCATGTCAGCTCATTAAAGCAAAAGAGAATACAATTTCAAAAGTCGTTCACTCATTCAGCTAATAATAGAATTTGTAATGAAACCATTTGCATTCAATTACAACAGAAGCATTTTTACTAGTGCTCTCAGATGTTTGGACCCATTGTGTATATTTAGGTGGTGCCATTTTTGTTGTGTGTCGTGTGTAAAACAGCCTGTCTGAATGACCAGGTTCCTCAGTATTAAATGATAAATGTGTATGTGGATCTCACTTGTCTATGCAGATTTTCTCCACCTGGGGCACCAGCACCTGCAGGAGTCTCATTATAGTCTGCAGAGGAAGTTTACTCTTCCAGAAGAGGACCTGAAAGAGAGCATGCAGAGATTGGATGTGATCAGCATGAATGTTTTGGAGAGGAAAACACATTTAATTTTCTTTCTGAAAATGTTCTCACAAATATTAAAGTCTATATGCGGTCCACACACTCATTGGTCTATACTTGAGGATTTATGACTGACCCAGTCTTGAGTAGGAGTCCAGTCTGATGAAGACGACACACGTTTCTGACTCCCATCACAATCTCCGGTTTCACTCTTCTAAGGAATAAAAAAACTATTTTATTTATATAACCAGAATAAAGTACTGTAGATTAAATGTCAGGGTCATCAGGCGATGCTGTACCTTTTCATCTTCACCTGAGGTCGGCTCAGCGTCTCTGACTTGTGTCTCAGAGCTGTGATCTGATTGGCCGTGGGTCGAGTCACTCTGCTGCAGTAAGAGTGTCACTCCGTCCTCAGAAACTTGTGATGTTTCTGTTAGTTTATCAATGCCTACAACATAACCAAAAAATTTCATATTTCTTTTAATGCCATGTCACAGCAAGGCCATTTTTATGGCAAGATCAAAGTGAATAACAAAAGTCATACAAAAAAAAAACATAATAAATCAACAAATAAGCTGTAACATTACCAATACCAGCAACACTAGCAGTACCCATCCAAAGTAGACTTGTGTGAAAATTTGGAATATTGCATAAAACACTTCCGAATATAGCAATGTTTCCATTGTTCAGAGCACAAAATTATGACTTCCTGGAAAACTATTATTATTATTATCATCACTAAGATTAAAATGATTAAAACCGGGGAAGCTCCTGCAACTATTTTTTCCTACATAATAATTGTGCCTCAGAATGTGCAGATGAAATGCAACAGCAAACGCCGTCATGTTATCTTGTGTTGCATGCAGTTGTGTGAGATTTTTGGGAAGGTAATAATACCAAATCATTTTGATGATAGACATTTCAGAATGACTGAAACAATATTTTAGATGGCTGGTTCATCTAATAACATGATCTGTTAGTCACATGAGTTTTTTTAGCACATCAAAGAATTTATTCAGTAAATGTGTTTTCACCGTAGTTTATGCCCATGTTTTCTTTTTGGATAAAGAAATCATCTGCCTCAATTGCGTGCATGTGTTATGCACATTTTAAGATTTTATGCACTGGATACATAATTTCCATCCAGCTTTTTTTAATGCCATATCCCAAAATTTGCAATAGCTTCTGAAGTGGGTTACGTACGTGGCATGGCCTTCAAGCTGGCATTCAGAGTGCCTGTTTGAACTGGTGCGGTTTTATATGGTCCTTCACTACAGGCAGTGTTGCAGGGGTTGTTGGTCTCCATGAAGACGGCATTATGGGTGCTGTTGCTCCTGCTTTTCCTCTGCAGGGCTTTCTGGATCGAGCTTACATCTGTAGGCAGGTTAGCCAGCTGGTGAAAGAGGTTGCGTTTGCGGATGATGCCGTACACCAGGTTAAAGTTACCTGATTTTTAGAAACAGAGATGAATACAGACACTTATAAGAATTACAATAAACATTCTCAACAAATATTTGAATATGTTTGTACAGTCTGTGCTGCAAAGTCCAAAGTTGCAGGATTGCATATGAAGGGTTGCTGCAGAAATGTTATATGATAAAATGATTTGCATTCAAATAAACAGACTTTTGCTGCTTCCAATTTCTTATTTTATTTGTCATTTAAAGGGAGAACTGCCACCATGACTGCGCTGACTGTATTTACAATACAAGGGGAAGTCGTGGCCTAATGGTTAGAGCGTCGGTCTCGTACCGGCAGGGATTGTAGGTGGGGGGAGTGAATGTACAGCGCTCTCTCCCACCTTCAATACCACGACTGAGGTGCCCTTGAGCAAGGCACCGAACCCCCAACTGCTCCCCAGAGCCACAGCAAAAAATGGCTGCCCACTGCTCCGGGTGTGTGTGTGTTCACTGCTGTGTGTGTGCACTTTGGATGGGATAAATGCAGAGCACTAATTCCGAGTATGGGTCACCATACTTGGCCACATGTCACTTCACTTTCACTTTACAGCAACGATGAAGCTTCAAAAGCAACTTACCATCGAACTGGTACTGAATGATGTTGTTAAAAACTTCTAGCAAAAAGAAAACCAGGTGATGGTTAACAGGTGAGCAGAACAGGAACCAGAGGCTTGAGAAAACTTCTAGCAGATGTAGTAGTTTGTTGGTTGCTACCATAGACAGACTTTTCAGGTAAGGAGACACTGAAAGAACAACAGCAATGATTTATTAGGAAGTGAAAACTTGAAATGTATGTGCATTTCTGTGAAGAAACTCGCATACCATTGACTATAATAGTGAACAGACAGTCATACAGGGGCTGCAGTCGCTGATGTCCACTGGTGATGATCTTATGAAAAACCTGTCAATCATAAAAAAATAGTTTGCATTTTAATGCTCATGCAAATCAATTCTTAAATCTTATTAGCTTATATTACCAGGAATGCATGAACTGAAAAGATGCACACATTGAATGCAACGCAAGTTGCTTTGGATAAAAGCATCTGCCAAATGCATACATGCAAATATTAATTAAGGATGCATTAAGCAATTGTGGTGCATGTAGTTTTAAAATGAAGCTGCATAAGTGAGACTGGACAACTTTAGAAAATCGGAAGACTTAAATTAAACTTTGGGTCTGTTCTTTACAAAAAGCTATAAAATGATTTCAAAATACACGCAATATTGTGCACAAGTCATATGGACTACTTTAAATGTGCTTTAATTTAGTTTTGTTTGTAGCTTTTAAAATCTCCATCGTCTCCAATATGATGTGACAAAGTCACATGAACGTATCAGTGTTCATCTCACCACTATCAGCAGGTCGGCATGAGTCCCAGCGAACACTGAAATATCCATCGGCACTCGCACACTGTACGGTTTATTCAGACGCACCCCAAAATTCCTCTCTCCACTTAACAGCAACAAGATGAACACGCAGATATGTACCAGACCGACACGTGCTGAGAACAGATACATATACACACTGACACATATGCCTATTTTTATCACACCCAGTTCATAACAATAAGACAACACAAAAAATTAGCAATATATTGAATTAAGATCAGAAAAGTACAGATAAATTTTTTTTTTAAATATGCACTTGTGAATTTTTCAAACCATCATATTATTTCACTACAAATGTCTCTCAACGTACAATAAATAGAAACGTAAATTTATCTTGTACGTGTAACAGTGAATGCTCCAGATACTCACACTGATTTGTGCGAGCGTCATTCAGATAGAATAGAATTGGTACCAGAATATCCAGCACATCACTGCTCTTCAACACATAGAACAGGAACTTCTGAAACACAGAGATGAAGAAATGTGAGCACAGAATTAATTTTCTACAAATCACATAAGAATTGTAAAAATAAAATAATAATTGAAAAATATGAAAATATTTTTATTTAACATAAAAAAATATTTTATTTCGTATTTAATTTTATTTTACAATAAAATTTGATATTTTATAAAAAAAAAAAACAATAAAATAAAATATAAAATGACACAAGGTGGCACCTTGTTGAGATCACAGAGTTTCCAGAAAAGCACCAGCAGCTCCTGATGAAACTGGATTTTCTTGCAGGAATGGGGCAGGTATGTCTGCAGCAGGGGGTTATTGAGCAGCCGGCCGATTCCTCGCAAAATGAAATGAAAATCCTACAGGCAAAAGACATGCATTTTAGAAAATACATGGGTATTATTAGAAACATAGTATGTGAGGATACTGATCATTTACAGTGTTTAAAGGTCTATTATATGTGTAGGGTAAGAGGGCTGTTGCTCTTGATTTGGGGCGGTTGTGAAGTGTTTGTGTCTCACCTCTTCTCTATGAATGCGAGACAGGTAGTTTACAAACAGGTTTTCGCCTCTTGTTGTCTGAAACATATCATGAGGAAAAATCTGATACTCAAGCTGAGCATATGAAATTATGAACTATCATAATACTGAACACAGGCGAAATGTACAAAAATGATGCTGCTTTTTCACACAAGAATGTATGCTTTTTAATGAAATGTCAATTAATTTTAATGTGTAATTTTTAATGTTTTATTCAGCACTAAATCCAGCAAAAAAAATAAATGTTGTATTTACTATGCATTAATTGTGCTTACAGTATCATGCATGTTTCGTTGCAGGATTAATTAATGTTTAATTCATTGAGCGGAATTGATTTATCACCTGGCAAATAAATAGTTTTTGCATTTTTAACTCAATTTTGATTTGAAACATTAATTTTTGGATGTCATCATAGTTGACATCAATTTGCATTGTGGGATATTGTATTTTACGAAAAACAAAATTAGTTTAGGCTCGTCTAATGCTTTTAAATGGTAATAATATTTAAGGACAGAGCATTTAAAAGTAACAATCCCATCATGTTTCAAAATGATCAAATGGAATGTTCCCTTAACGTTTGCATAACATTTTTAACACATTAAAAAAAATAGATTTTTAAAAAATTTTTTTTAGAAAACATTCAGAAATAACTTAATGTAAACATTACACTCTAAAAAATGCTGGGTTAGATACAACCCAGTGCTGGGTAAAATAGGGACAAACCCAGCAATTGGGCTGTTTTGACCCAGCGGTTGGGTTACTACACAGAAGGTTGGGTTAAACATTTAACCCAACTGCTGGGTCAAAACAACCCAATTGCTGGGTTTGTCCCTATTTTACCCAGCACTGGGTTGTATTTAACCCAGCATTTTTTAGAGTGTAGCAAAACATTCAAATACCTTTAAAACAGTCAAAATATTCAGTTTTTTTTTATGTTCAGAGAACTTTCAGAAAGTTATAACCTAATGTTAGAAAAACATTCTTAGATTTTTTTAAGCTGCGATGCTATACTGCACACATTAGTGAGTCTTGTTACCTGACATCCCTCAGCAGTTGTGTTCTTGTTGTAATCAGCAGAGCAGGTGTCAGTATTGGTGCTCAGGTTCGTGCTGGTGTTTGAGTTATCGACAAGCTCTTGCTCCAATGAAACGATCAGAGTCTGAAGCGCCAGCTCTGCTAGCATCCCCCGCTGGTCAGAGAACATCAGGTGATTGTACGGGATGCCGTACCCAACCGGATCATACGCACATACCACGTTAAGAAGAGAGGTGAAGAGTGGCAGGGCATGTCTGACAGACAGAGAGAGAGAGAGAGAGACCGAGAGAGAGAGAGAGAGAGAGAGAGAGAGAGAAAACTTTAACTGCTGCATCACCAACGAATGGCAACAAATGAGCGCATATGCGCTTACCGGTTTTCTCTAGAGCAAAAGAATGAGACCCAGGGGTTGAGTGTGTGCGTGTCAGATGGAGACTGGTATATTTCTTCTGAGAAACACGTCAATAAAAGCTTCAACAACTCTGCCCTGAGAGTGAGAAAAAGAGAGCGAAAGGCATAGAGAAATAATACTTAATGGTTTTAATCATCAAGAATGCAATAAACTGATCAAAAATGAGAGCAAAGACATTTATAAAGTTACAAAAGATTTCTATTTAAAAAAAAATGCTGTTCTTTTGAACTTTCTATTGATTAACAAGACCTGAAAAAATGTATCAAGGTTTCCACAAAAATATGAAGCAGCACAACAGTTTTTAACATGAATAATAATTAAGAATTGTTTCTTAAGCAGAAAATCTGCATATTAGAATGATTTCTGAAGATCATGTGACACTGAAGAATGGAGTAATGATGCTGAAAATTCAGCTTTGATCACAGGAATAAATTTCATTTTAAAATATATTCAAACAGAAAACGGCTGTTATATATTGTAACAATAATTCACAATATTACTGTTTTTACTGTATTTTTGATCAAATAAATGCAACTTTGGTGAGCATAAAAGACTTCTTTTGATCCCAAACTTTTGAACGGTGGTGTTGGTCCTTATTTAAATAAAAAAAACAACAGTTATTTTTCCCAGTGCAATAAGTAAGAAAAAAAAGGTCTTCAACTTTTAGAGCAGTGGTTGATGGACAGGTGAGTAGGCGGTCCTACATGGTTGTCATGGACACATGAGGATGGATTAGATTTATAATACAAATGAAATGTGGTCACATGCAAACTACAACCAGCTGTAAAGTAGGTCAGAATGTATAATAAGTACACAAGAGGGACAGGGCAGTATGAAGCGGGCGGATCTCTGACCTGTTGGAGTCATGGGTGTGATTGAGAGGCGGAGTCTGAGCAAATCCAACACCAGCTTCCCAGATGAACTCACAGCTGTCTATAGACTGGATATCACAAGGGCCATCCTGAACATACACATAATTTATGTCAATAAAATAAACTATTTATTTATTTTTCCAAATTTAGATGGACAAAAATTGCATTCCTGCTTAGGGTTTCTCAAACTGGTGTTCGCAAACCCCTGGAAGATTGTGAGGAAATGATAAAAACTTAAGAATTAATGAAATTATATGAAGAAAAAAAAATCTTTACCCTAAATGGAGCGCAAGTTGCTTTGGATAAAACAAATCTGCCGAATGCATAAAATGTAAATGTCCAAACACATTTTCTACAAATTTCTTTGTGTTGTCTGTGCAAACATTTGAGACTTCGATGCCTCTGTTTGAATGAGCAACCATTTTGTTGAATGGTGGTTTTGCCAATTTTATGTTTCATGTAATGTTCTAGATGACATTTTAAGACATGAACTAGTGCTGGTCACTTCTACGTCATTCTCATGGACTTAAGCAGGTGTTTCTTGGCCAGACTAAGTAATATGAATCTGATTTTATTAGTCAAAAGCTCTGCCAGATTAGGAAGGATTGAGAGGGTTACCGCACTGGTCCTGCTCTGGCTCTCGACAGTGAAGTCGGGACAGAAAAGCAGATCAGATATAGCTGTGAGGAGAGACTCCGCCAACGGCCGCGTGCTCTCGTCATCGCTTTCATCCTACATCAACACAGACACACACCAAATCAGTCTGTCATTCTACAAAGAAAGCATGTTTTTAATCACAAAAGCAAGACATTTATGCATTCCTTTTTTTTTTAACAGTGCAAACTTCAAGACTTCAAACTCGTCTGACAAGCGTTTGAGGAGCTATTGGCTTTCTGAAGAGTTTCACGCACAGAATGACTTCATCAATACACTCATTCTGCTCCCTTCATCTCTCTAATCACAGGGTATTTAATACGCCGTCGTTCTTGGAGACAGACACAATCAGAGCAGTGTTTAGGCTGGTAACAGTAGACCGTAAAAATGCACCGCAGAACAAACTCTCTCTAACATACACACAGCTCATGTTTTAAATAAAAGACCAAGCTAGGCAAAGCTTTGCTGTGTATCTTCTTAAAACCTGCTTGCACAGCTCATGTTCGGCGGTGACGTTCTGGGAGTGTGTGCAAACTGCATGCTTTACTTGCATATTCAACCATTTGGAGAGGTAAGAACTTTATTAACCACTCTGAAAGCAATTTTGAAATTTCCCTCACCACAGTCTTGCCCGCTTTTGGCACAGTGGACCAGAAGAATCCACGCCAGTCTGGATCCTCGAAGATATACGGCAGAATCCGAGTCAACAGACGAATGCAGCTCAGTACAGTCTGTCTGTCTCTCTCACACACACAGCCCGAGTCGGCGTTCAAAACGAGCCTTTCCACTGCCTGCAACACACACACACACACACACACACACACACACACACACTTTAAAGGTGCATAATGTTTTAAAGCTGAAGAAATGATTAGTACTTCAGAAAAGTCAGTTGATCTAAATACATTTTTGAACCCGTTACTGTTCAAAAAGAGTCTACAATTATGCGATCTATATACAGGTACATCCAAAAAAATTAGAATATCATGAAAAAGGTCAATATTTTTTGTCACTCATTTCAGAAAGTGAAACCCATATATTCTATAGATTCATTACACAGAGTGAAATATTTCAAGCCTTTATTTCTTGACATTTTGATGATTATGGCTTACAGATAATGAAAACCCCAAATTCAGTGTCTCAGAAAATGATAATATTACATAAGATCAATAAAAAAAAGGATATTTTAAACAGAAATGTCAGGCTTCTGAAAACTATGTTCATTTCTATGCACTCAATACTTGGTTGGGCCTCCTTTAGCATGAATCACTGCATCAATGCGGCGTGGCATGGAGGCAATCAGCCTGTGGCACTGCTCAGGTGTAATGGAAGCCCAGGTTGGGATACAGCACTCTGTGAACAACCAGCTTCTTTAGCAATTACATTTTGTGGCTTACCCTCCTTATGGAGGGTGTCAATGACTTCTGTCAATTCAGCAGTCTTCCCCATGATTGTGTAACCTACTGCCCCAGACTGAGAGACCATTTAAAGGCTCAGGAAACCTTTGCAGGTGTTTTGAGGTAATTAGCTGATTAGGGTGTGACAACATGACTTTCCAATATTGAACTTTTTCACAATATTCTAATTTTCTGAGACACTGAGTTTTGGGTTTTCACTATCTGTAAGCCATAATCATCAAAATTTCAAGAAATAAAGGCTTGAAATATTTCACTCTGTGTGTAATGAATCTATATAATATATGGGTTTCACTTTCTGAAATGAGTGACAAAAAATATTGACCTTTTTCATGATATTCAAATTTTTTGAGATGTACCTGTATATTTCTTTCAACTTTTCATGCTGCAGTGGTTCATCAATATGTGTGCATATTCACGCTTATCAAGACAATTCAGTCCCAAATGTAAATGTAACATATGTGAAAGAGCCTAAATATATATCGCGCAAAAAATATTTTAGAGACAAATCTAATTCACAGATGAAATAAATATCATGAGAATCATGCATAAAGCCTCAGTTGATACCTGTGTGAAAAAGGACCCAAACAATGTTTTTTTTAAATCTAAAAATTGTGTGTATTTCTGACACATTTCCAAAATCTGGTTCCTGTACTAATAACAATGCATTTTTCCTGATATTTTTTTAAGCATCACTTCCAAGTCAAAACAGACTTAAATGCATGCATGTTTACACAAGAGTCATATTATTAGGCTACAAAGCATTTATTTTATAGCATATCATAGGTCCCCTCCCATGCTGAGATCACATGACCATATTTTTTCTCATCATTAACCTCCATTATGTGACACAGGCTGTACCTTGTAACAGAGGGTTGCCAGATTGGACGGAGACTCCTCTCTCACAGCACGGATCTCAGCAGCAGGAACCAGAGCAAAAATATCCTGTGCTGTCAAGTTGACTTCAGTCCAGAACTGGTCCCAGAACACATCCTCAGAGGCCTCTACGGGCTACAAAATCACACAAGGGTCCATTTTAAAAAGTCAAGATTAAGAAAGCATAACCTTTCATAACAAATGCATTGAGATAAGATAGTGGCATCTTCGGTCTATAGACATCTTCCCCTGTATCTTCTTTCATTATTTGTCAAAACAATTTTTTATTTTTTTAAATTTTCTAACAAAATACAAAATATATTATTTTTCCTTTATTTATTTTTTAACATTCTTTGATACAGGAAAGGGTGTTGACAGAATTAATTAATGCAATTAATTAATGTAAATTCCTCATAAACAATGTTTTTACTGAGAACAATTAAAGCAGGTCAGCTTCAACTTAAATGCACGAATTTCTTTCATTATTTGTCAAAACATTTTTTTTTTTTTTAATTTTCTAACAAAATACAAAATATATTATTTTTCCTTTATTAATTTTTTAACATTCTTTGATACAGGAAAGGGTGTTGACAGAATTAATTAATGCGATTAATTAATGTAAATTCCTCATAAACACAATGTTTTTACTGAGAACAATTAAAGCAGGTCAGCTTCAACTTAAATGCACGAGCATCAGCCGTAAAACTCAATAAGAAAGGAGAAAAGCAGACTGAATGGAATTAAAACAAACAGCATGACTGATGACTGCACACAGCTGTCATGTTTTAAGTTTTTGATTCTCTCTAGTGCATAGGCTATATCTGAATGCTTTGACATTAAATGAGGAGTAAAAACTTAATTTAACATTAAAAGAAAGTTGAAATGGCCAAACGAGTGTATAAAGTTGAATATTATTAGATATTATAAGAAAAATGTTTTCCATCTGTTACACTTTAACAGCGCTTTGGAACATTTTTAACCCTACACAAATGCTTACAAAAGTCACATAAAATAAACCTGACCTGTGTTTTGGTAGTAAGTTGTATCACCGCTTTTCTGAAGTGCAGTTTGGAGTCTGAATTACCCATCTCACTCCGATCTGTCCACCGCGCACCTGTGTGTGGCGCAGGTGAAAACGACGCCGAATTGCCAATCCTACCACGGCAAAGGTTTAGCTCATGAATATTAATTACGCTGTACGGACGTTGACGTGAAATTCGCCAGCTCCCTTGGCACACGTTTCAATCGTCAGCCAATCAGATTGGCCGACTGAGCGAACATCACCTTATGAATATTCACGAGACAAGGCTTAAGTAGTAGCCATAGTAGAAATCGTTTGTTCGTGACCAGGATGCAAGCAAAGTCTTTTTTTTTCCGGGTGTGTAAAGTAAATGTTTGCTCAACGATTACTCTTTAAATGTTGAGTGCCTTAAGCATTCCGTGAATTAACGTTAAGCTGTTTCTTTAAAGGCGCGGCCAGCATTGAATACAGCGTTTCCTTTATTAGACTGCTCATTAGATACTTTGTGATTTAAGTATAGACATACAGTAAACACACAATAATATTTTCTCTGTCCCCAGTGGAAGTATATGTTTCTCTTGAAGGTGTTTAACATTTTTAGTGAAAAACCACCTGGTGTAACTGTGGATATTGTTTCCTGCACCATTATTTGAATGGTGCTTTTAAATACATAAAGTAAAATCTATACATTTGTTGTATTTTAGATACTGACAGCATAGTTATTGGATAGAACTGAAATGTGTATACTTTACTAGGAATGTAGAAATACCATTGGATGTTGCAAGGCAGAGTTTGTGTTTTCTTTATGTTTCATATGAAGCCTAACATTGCGTGGTTGCAAATGACAGATTTAGCTCATTCATTGCAATTTGGGGTTTTTAAGCTGAGACTCAGAAATGGTAATATGACTGTTTTTGCTTTGACATTTCAAAAATGGCAAAAGCAGCAACGTCAGATGACAATATTTGGCCAGTTATTACAAGCAAAATGTTTAAATGCATTTTCAAATCCATCATTTTTAAATCCAAAATTCATTCAGAAAAACATTGACATGCTTTACTTGGAACAGTCTTGTTTACATGTAATTTCGCATAACTGAAATAAACTCATGCATGCATGCTCATTTCATGCTATTCTTTTTAGTAACTGCTGGTGATGTTCATTCTTACTGTTAATTATTCTCCAAAACAGTTTGTATCTAATATCACCCAGCATTTCCTGTGTTTGGACATCATTTTGCAAAACACATTATAAACCAAGAAAGAAAAGCACATCTGATTACTGTAACATGTTACACCCCACACTGAGCAAGAGGAAAGATGATCCAACAAAAGCAGTCAGCATATTAAATTCAAGAGGCATCTTCAGATGCTTTCATATCATTTGCAGTGGTAAGTGGTGATTTTATTTATGTCTGTGTTACTGCATTGTTGCTTTTAAAGACCCCGTCTATGTTTGGAAAACAATACTATTCTTTTTCTGCAACATTAATATTTGAAAAATTATGTTTTATTTTTTTATGCATACAAATACCTGGATGACCTACTGACCCAACTGTTATGATTAATTTTACATAAATTTATGTCACATGTTATTTGTGCTCACACTTTATTTTTATTGATTGCAACATTTATTGGTGCACTTAACTTATTGTTAATGCATTTAATGTATTTTTTACTCTTTAAACTTTAACTCCTGTTGTTACAACCAAGGACAACCTTTTTTGACTGGCATAAAGAAGAGGTAATTAAAATATTGCAAACATGTAAATTACATTACATGATTATTTTTTTTTAATTAGCACTACTTTTCTTCCACAGACAAAGTTTGTCCTGCTAGTTGTGTGTCTGAACTCCTCATGTTTGGTTTTAAAATGGGAAAATGGAGAGGTATGTGTATTACTTAATATTGTGTTGAATTGTCTTTGTTTCTTTGACTACCAGCTGATTCAACAATGACAACTCTGGTCTTCATAGAAATGGTTGCTCACTAGCCTCCATCCACATACTCTGCATATTTAATATATCTGTTTTGTTCTAATGCATTGCAATATTTTTGTGCCATTGGAACAAGATATAATACATTTTTATATGCAAGACAGATTTGCTGTAAACATAACATTAAGTATAATTGATCAGTTATCAATTATGTTATTGAATTTTCTATATGTACATTTGTTGCTAAGAATCTCACAGGAATGTGATCCGTTTTTAGGTCAACATATACATATTGTTTTCATTATAATATCAGAGCAACCAGTACACAACAGAACTGCACAATGTAGTAAACTGATTGAATGGCAAGCAAACCATAGTTACACTCTTACATAATTTTAAAAGAAATTACAAACTGGTTTAAGTTATTGTTTAGAGATTACTTTTGGTTCCAGTAATGATCCACCCACATGTATTAATAAAGGCACTGTAAGATCGTGAGAGCTGCAGATCATCATCACTGT
>NW_015505415.1:71933-72788 GCF_001515645.1 Sinocyclocheilus grahami | reverse complement strand
AGAATCTCCCTGAGTTTGCTCTGCAGCAGCATTTGATCTCAGGTAAAGTTATTTCTCTTCATTTCATCACATTGTGTTCTGGTTGTATGATTTATGGAATAGATGCAGTGAAGTTTTTCATAAATTGAAAAACGGACTTGGACTGAAATCATTTTATTATGTAAGAAGTATAGAGTGAAAAGTGATAGAAGAGACCTCAAGGTAGCAGTATGGGATGTTGAATGCAAGAATGGTA
The DNA here is from genome assembly GCF_001515645.1 of Sinocyclocheilus grahami. Taxonomy (NCBI): domain Eukaryota; kingdom Metazoa; phylum Chordata; class Actinopteri; order Cypriniformes; family Cyprinidae; genus Sinocyclocheilus; species Sinocyclocheilus grahami. The sequence goes on along the minus strand of NW_015505415.1, from coordinate 72,553 downwards.
GTTTACAGAAATTTCAAGTTTAGTACAGATTATACAAAAAGTTTTTAATTGCAGAAAACCACAATTGATCATTCAGAGTCTAGTTGTTTTGTTTTATAGGTCATTTTGTCATAATGTGGTTCTCACTTTGTGTTTCACTGCTTCTGCTGGTTAATGGTGAGTACATTTATGAAAGTTGTCAGATTTCTGTCTCTTTTCAATGTCAGCTGACTAGATGCTATATTAACTCATGCTTCAATTTTGCATCAACAGGTGAAATAGTCAATGGACAAACATCAGGTACAACAATCATTCTTCAACTTATAGTTGACTTTATGATGAATCACAATCCCTTTTTCCCCCAGAAATAGAACGGCTCTCAGATAATGGGACACGTTTGATCCAGTAAGGAATGCAGGGAGATGTGTAGATGTAGTCAGTCTCTCAGATCCATCCTCAGTTTATCATCCATCCTTTCTTCCATATAGTTATTTACTTAAGCAGCATCTGATGTAGTTGATGCTGAACAAGAGCTAGAGCATGACAATATGTTTGGTTGTGATTGTCTTTTGTCTCTTTTCAACCTACAACTTCATTCAGAATCTACAACTTCCAGCTCTGATCCCTGCTATGATTATACC
>NW_015505415.1:65378-71720 GCF_001515645.1 Sinocyclocheilus grahami | reverse complement strand
AATTACTAAAAAATGTACAAAACAAAATTTAAAATTGAATTGTGTCATTTCTGTTCCTAACAAAATTGGTGATAATAATGTTACCCAGATCATACTTGTACAATGCCTGTTCAGAAAAAATAGTCAGATCCCTGTTAAACAGACTATTACATATAGTCTTGCTCCAAATATAACTTTACTTAAACCAGAAGTTGTTGTGTTGGACTCCTCAAACAAACTGTGGGAAATAAAATAAAATAAAAGTTTAGACTCTTTTGGAAAACTCACCCTTGGAATGGCTAACTTAAAGTTAAACTGAGATCGGAGAACGTATTTGAAAAAAAATACACAATTCATCTGCAATGACATTTATACATTTTATTTATCTCTTACACAAAAAATGTTTGCATAACTTAACATTTTTCTTTTGTCCATCACAGTTGCTTTCAGCAGCATCAGCAGTGATCCCTGCTACAACTATGAGTCTCTGGATCGTCCCTGGAGAGCCAACAATGAAAGTGGAGGTTACGTTTGTGATGAACGTTTCTCCTGGAATGGCTGGTACCGGCTTTTCTACTATGGAATGAACATCCAGATGCCAGAGACCTGTGTTAGATCATACAGCTGTAACACATACTATTCTCTGTGGCTCAATGGTCCTCACCCTCAGATAGAGGATGGAGGGGTGATCAGAGAGGTCTGTGGTAATTATTATTGGAGTGGCTGCTGTGATTACAAGACAAACCCCCTCAGAGTGAAAGCGTGTCCAGGAAATTACTATGTCTATGAACTTGTGAAACCACAATTAGGGTGTTCAGGATACTGCACAGGTAATGTGCTTTTTCTCTCTTTCTCTTCCTCTTTCTCTCTCTCACTCCGTCTTTTAAACAAAGTCTTTCAAAACTTTTAAAATTACATAAATTTAATTAATGTCTCGAATGTTCTCCTTTTCAGATGTCAGCACCATTTCACGGTCGATTTCCACTGTAAGTCCAGATATAATTACTGGATCCAGCATTACCTTGAGTAAGATCTATCTATCTATCTATCTATCTATCTATCTATCTATCTATCTATCTATCTATCTATCTATCTATCTATCTATCTATCTATAAAACTTTTAAAATTACATAAATTTAATTAATGTCTCGAATGTTCTCCTTTTCAGATGTCAGCACCATTTCACGGTCGAACGGTCGATTAAGTCCAGATATAATTACTGGATCCAGCATTACCTTGAGTAAGATCTATCTATCTATCTATCTATCTATCTATCTATCTGTCTGTCTGTCTGTCTGTCTGTCTGTCTGTCTGTCTATCTTTTTTTGGCAATGAAAGTGAAATCTCATGTTTGTTTGTTAATGTGTTTGATTAGTTTAGATTTGCAGTCATGAATTTGCTCATTGAAATATAACTGGTCTGTTTTGGTCTCTCACTAACACAGATTATGATCCGTGCAATAACTACAACATACTTGACAACTACTGGAGAAGCACACTCAATTACGGGTCCATGTATGGATACATCTCTGATCATGATGACACTTGTGTAGAATGGGATGGCTGGTATCGGCTCTTCATTGATGGATCAAGTGCTCAGATGCCTGAGTGGTGTGCATCATTTATGTCATGTGGAGGTTTTAGTTCCCTGTATCTTGGCGGCTCTCATCCTCAGCTAGAAGATGGAGTTGTTACTCGTGAAATTTACGGCTCTTACTATGATCAGTGCAGTCGCTACAGATCTGAACCAATCCAAGTTAAATCTTGTCCTGGAAATTATTACGTCTACAAATTTACCAGACCAACTCTTTCAATCCCAGCTCCTGTATATTGTGCAGGTACATTCATTAATTCTTTGTATTTTACATGCGTTTATATTGAGGTTTTCATAATATTATCTTGGAATAATTTATTTGGCACTATATAACAGTCTTTTTCTCTTTTTTTTATTTTTTATAATAGTACCTTTCTCCACTCTAAGCATCGATCCCTGCTATAACTACACCAGTCTGGATGAGCCTTGGAGAGCCACAGACAATCCTTATTATAGTAACTATTACTACAATGGCATGTGTGATTATAATGTGGAGTGGAATGGCTGGTACAGGCTGTTCTACAATGGTCAAAATACTCAGATGCCAGAATCATGTGTTAATTATGGCATGTGTGGCACTTATAATCCGTTGTCACTCAACGGCGCTCATCCACAGCTGGAAGATGGAGTTGTCACCCGTCAGGTCTGTCTCCCATGGGGTGACTGCTGTGATTACACATCCCACCCTATAAGAGTCAAAGCCTGTCCTGGAAACTACTATGTTTATGAGTTTGTCAAGCCTAGGTTTTGTTCAGCGTACTGTGCAGGTAGATACATCTAACCACATACACTTTGTTCACTATTGTGGGATTATTTTTTGGAATGAGTGACATTAACAGAAATCTTTCTCATATCAGATGTCAGAGGCCTTAATGAGACATCAACCACTGGTAAAGTACTGTACTGTTTCACTAATATGCTAAGAGAACCTTGGTGTATACTACTGTAGAAATGTTCGAGAAAAGTTACTTTTTTTTTCTCATGCTCACCAAAGCAGCATTTATTTGAGGAAAAATAGTCCAAAAAATAATATAGAATTTGTCATTATTGCTATTCTCAGGTGTCCCAATCCAAATGACGACACAGTGGAGCTGCTGCAGAACGGCGTCTCGACATCCAGCCGTTTCTCCTTCAGGATGTTTATCTTCACTGCAAACTCCTCTAAGCTTTACCTGCACTGCGCTGTTCACCTGTGCCTTCTGTCAAGTAATCGCTGCTCAATGGTGAGTTTACAAACATTTCGTGGTTATTACATTTTTGAATAATTGATCTTAAATGTAGTTGTAATTAAATGTAGATCAATTCAAATATGTATAAATGATGTAAAAAACTAAACTATGTACTTTTGGCCCCCTTTAGTTTTATTACAGGTACTGTTTCTTTCTCTTTTTGCTTAAAAACTGCTTTCAGTTTGAGGTTAATTTGTTGTGGCTTCAAGCTACGATGACACCTTCCACTGTATATAGTAGCCTGTCCTTCTGTTCTTTATTTATGGATATGACATAAACTTGCATGAACGAATGACAGAAGTACACTGTAATTTTTTTGTAAAGTTATATGTAAAACAAATGTTATTGGGGTATATTTAGTATAGTATCTCAGTTATTCTACTTAAACGTCAAGTTTAATGTGATGTATTACCTGCCGTTTCTTTGTAATTATTTGTGCAAATAAAAGTACATTTCAATGGAAATGTCTTCTGTCATCTAATCAATTGATAGAAACCAATAACAAATGCAAATAAAATTTATGCTAAAAAGCCTTGTAAAAAATGTGCATGCGCCACTCTGACATTAGAATTGGTGGGCTTGTCCAGCGGAAGTATTTTTCTCCGCAATTTAGGAGATTTAAAGGTGACCTATTATGCCCCTTTTTACAAGATGTAAAATAAGTCTCTGATGTCCCCAGAGTGTGTATGTGAAGTTTTAGCTCAAAATACCCCACAGATAATATTTATAGCTTGTTGAAATTGCCATTTTTAGGGTATGAGCCAAAACACGCCATTTTTGTGTTTGTCCCTTTAAATGCAAATGAGCTGGTGCTCCCGTCTCTCTTTTCAGAAGAGGGCGGAGCTTCAAGAGCTCATGCTCCGGCAAAACAGGAAAAATATTATGCAATCTGATTGTACTGTGCAGTAAATGCACGTTTATGAATTACACAGACGGGGAGCACGGAGCGATAAAAATAACGACATAGCTGGTCTCATGGTGCCTTTGCATGCTATCACATTATGAGCTCGACAAATTCAAGCGGTCAACTTCACATTGCTTTCATATGCAATTTTTAACTTCCACATTCCTAATTACAATCATTCTGGTAGCACGTGAAGGCAGCATCAGTGAAAACAGACAGAGACAATGGTAGCTTTAGCAACATTCGCCTTACAGAGAGCCAAGAAGCTCTTTTGGAAAACAAAATTTGACAAGTGATGCTTACGTTGTCTGGAGCTGACGTTCGCGCACGAAGCGTTGGTATCGATCCCTCTTTCAGAAACAATATTTGCACAGCTCCAGCTGAACTGACCCTCGTTTGTGAGGCAGTCTGGCATAAAATGATTAGCACAAACATATAGGACTTTTCAGTTTTTTTCCAGGACATTTCCTTCGTAAATGAAATTTAACCACCGTGTGCTCAGTGGTCTATGGAGACTCCTGTGTTCGTTGGTGCATCCCGAAACACAACACCTCTTTGGTGCTGACAGTGTATCTCCAGCAGCTACAGCATGAAAACAGCAATGGCGGACTGCTGCTTCTCTCTCAGGGTGGGGTCTATGCTAATAGGGCAGAGAGCGTCACAAATGAGCTGGACTTTCCCTAGTATAATGTCATTATAGGGAGAAATCTGGAATGGCTCATTTGGAGAGACTGTTTATGATTTATTGGGATTATAATAAAATGAGTGTGTGGATTTTTACCCTTATAGGCTGGTTGTTTTCACACACTGCAGCTACACAACTGTTCAAACACCTTATAAAAGTGATTTTTGCATAATAGGTCACCTTTAACTTAAGGAATATCGATTAAACTACAGTGGGGCAATATTCAACTGTTAAGCCATTTAGGAACGTTTGTAGTGTCTTGTTGCAGGTTACACTGGATTCTTATTATCGAGTTAATTATAATGTCCATGTGCACGTTTGTTAACGTAGTTGGTTTATTTTTATTATGCATATGAATAACCAAGTTATCATGTAGCCGAGTTAAACTATTAATATAGCTCACCGTTGAATTTGCATGCTAAGCTTATAAACTAATGCATTCATCCCAGATCGTTTTTAGCGAACTACGAACTAGCGAAAACGCTTGTAAGTATATTTCTTAAACATATTATTATAGTATAGGCAGACTGCAGACATTTAATGTCAATATGAGTGCTAGAACTGTGTGAACTTTGGTAGAGATAATTATGCTTATTGCTTAACTTTGTTAAATGTGCTGAAATGGCTCATAAGGAACTATTAATTCACACCGTTTCTGCATTGTTTTGGTGGGACGAGCTCGAGACCGGTTTTTATTTAAAGACTGAGGACTCATCGTTTTTTAAGATAAATTGAGTTTATACTCGCTGTACAACCTATACAATGCTAAATAACTTTCCTGTACTGTATGTGTATTGGCAATGTTATTTTATCTTACGTTTCATCTGTTCTTTTGCAGAACAGATTTTGTTTTATCTTTTAATGAATTAATACATTTAAAATTCAGACATTAAATAAATTTCTTATGTAAAAAAAAGTCAATGTAATTGGGTTATGTTCAGATATTTTTATTGAACCCATTGAGTTGTAGTAATGTTATGCAATATTTAAGATAGTAGCATTAAAATGATAGTTTTTTTTAGAAGCATTAGGCTACTTAAACTTTTACAAAGTGTATAATTTACTTTATACAGCGTAAGCTTTCTAATTAAAGCCACCAAGAATTGTGTGTAGCCTTTACTTTTACAACTTACAGGAAATTTTGGAGAGAAATGTATCCTTCAATTTTTTTTTCCCAGTGCATATAATTTTCTGCAAAACACACATTGACAGCTCTACAATATAAATTATTTTAAGCTTGGCAAAGTGAAGGATAAAGCAAATGCATGGTTACAAGATGGATTTATGATGTGTTTGCTTATTATTAAAACTTTGGTTGCTTTCAAACAAAACATTTGCATAGGGTGGTTTATTGTTAGAACTTGAAACAAATGCTTCAATGTCAGTATGTAAGGTTGGTAAAATTCTTGTTGTGGTTGCCCTCTGCTGGACACTTTGTGGACTATTGTTCTGTGAACTGTGATTATATTTCAGTGACATTTATTACACATCTCTTTTAGGACTGTAACTCTGAACACCAGCGGAGAGAGCGCAGGTCTCTGGACTTCCATGACAGTGCTTCCATATCCATGGGTCCTCTGATGTTGTCTGAAGGGAACACAGGTGAATATTACTTATTTTAATCATTTGTAAATGAAGGTTTCTGTTGATTTCTGCTGTGAAGTTACATTTCATTGCATTATATTCCCTGTTCACAGATGAATGGGTCCCAGAGCAAGTGAAGGTATCTGAGGCTTCTTCTCTGTGTGGTTCTCTGATGCTGTTACTTGTTCCTCTGATGAGTGTCCTCACCCTCTTTTAGTATTTTTCCACAAGAAACGTGTAGCGTTTTACATGCATATTGTCCTGAACCATGTTAATGAATGTGGCCACACTTGTTGTGGGTTTCTAAATATTTAATAGAATTCTGTGTGGCCTTTGTTTGTTTATTTACAAGCACCAAAAATAAATGA
>NW_015505415.1:64991-65368 GCF_001515645.1 Sinocyclocheilus grahami | reverse complement strand
AGGCTAAAAGGGGTCTTTTAAGCCATAAACAGTCCAACTATCATGTATGATCCTACGCAGACGCTACAATTATCTCTCTGAATGTTTGATAAAAAAAAACTCTGAAAGAACATCCTTTTTATCATACCTGTGAATTAATGTTGATTTACTAATGCTGCTCTTGCTCTAAAGTTTTACATGTAAAGAAATACAGAAGGTAGTAGTTTTTTTGACAACTTAAAATAATTTTTTTTGATGTCAATCAATCATGATAAGTGATTTTGGCAAAGCTCTAATCAACAAACACTTTAGATAGTGGTTGATGAGTAAAATAAACAGGTTGACATGTTTAAGTACTATTTCTGTGGTCCACAGGCCAACGGCACCCACTTCATCTA
>NW_015505415.1:17462-64300 GCF_001515645.1 Sinocyclocheilus grahami | reverse complement strand
CACCTGTGCCTTCTGTCAAGCAATCGCTGCTCAATGGTGAGTTTACAAACATTTCGTGGTAATTACATTTTTGAATAATTGATCTTAAATGTAGTTGTAATTAAATGTAGATCAATTTAAATATGTATAAATGATGTTAAAACTACACTATGTATTTTTGTCCCCCTTTAGTTTTATTACCCCACAGATAATATTTATAGCTTGTTGAAATTGCCACTTTTAGGGTATGAGCAAAAACGTGCCGTTTTTGTGTTTGTCCCTTTAAATACAAATGAGCTGGTGCTCCCGCCTCTCTTTTCAGAAGAGGGCGGAGCTTCAAGAGCTCATGCTCCGGCAAAACAGGACAATATTATGCAATCTGATTGTACTGTGCAGTAAATGCGTGTTTATGAATTATACAGACGGGGAGCACGGCGTGATAAAAATAACGACATAGCTGGTCTTATGGTGCCTCCGCGTGCTATCACATTATGAGCTTGACAAATTCAAGCGGTCGACTTCACATTGCTTTCATATGCAATTTTTAACTACCACATTCCTATTTACAATCATTCTGGTAGCACGTGAAGGCAGCATCAGTGAAAACAGACAATGGTAGCTTTACAGAGAGCCAAGAAGCTCTTTTGGAAAACAAAATTTGACGCTTGATGCTTACTTTGTCTGGAGCTGACGTTCGCGCACGAAGCGTTGGTATCGATCCCTCTTTCAGAAACAATATTTGCACAACTCCAGCTGAACTGACCCTCGTTTGTGAGGCAGTCCGGCATAAAATGATTAGCACAAACGTATAGGACTTTTCAGTTTTTTCCCGGGACATTTCCTTCGTAAATGAAATTTAACCACCGTGTGCTCAGCGATCTATGGAGACTCCTGTGTTCGTTGGTGCATCCCGAAACACAACACCTCTTTGGTGCTGACAGTGTATCTCCAGCAGCTACAGCATGAAAACAGCAATGGCGGACTGCTGCTTCTCTCTCAGGGTGGGGTCTATGCTTATAGGGCAGAGAGCGTCACAAATGAGCGGGACTTTCCCTAGTATAATGTCATTATAGGGAGAAATCTGGAATCGCTCATTTGGAGAGTCTGTGATTTATTGGGATTATAAAAAAACGAGTGTGTGGATTTTTACCCTTAGTGTTTTCACACACTGCAGCTACACAACTGTTCAAACACCTTATAAAAGTGATTTTTGCATAATAGGTCACCTTTAACTTAAGGAATATCGATTAAACTACAGTGGGGCAATATTCAACTGTTAAGCCATTTAGGAACGTTTGTAGTGTCTTGTTGCAGGTTACACTGGATTCTTATTATCGAGTTAATTATAATGTCCATGTGCACGTTTGTTAACGTTGTTGGCTTATTTTTATTATGCATATGAATAACCAAGTTATCATGTAGCCGAGTTAAACTATTAATATAGCTCACCGTTTGCGTGCTAAGCTTATAAACTAATGCATTCGTCCCAGATCGCAGTTTTTAGCGAACTGCGAACTAGCGAAAACGCTTGTAAGTATATTTCTTAAACATATTATTATAGTATAGGCAGACTGCAGACATTTAATGTCAATATGAGTGCTAGAACTGTGTGAACTTTGGTTGAGATAATTATGCTTATTGGTTAACTTTGTTAAATGTGCTGAAATGGCTCATAAGGAACTATTAATTCACACCGTTTCTGCATTGTTTTGGTGGGAAGAGCTCGAGACCGGTTTTTATTTAAAGACTGAGGACTCATCGTTTTTTAAGATAAATTGAGTTTATACTCGCTGTACAACCTATACAATGCTAAATAACTTTCCCGTACTGTATGTGTATTGGCAATGTTACTTTATCTTACGTTTCATCTGTTCTTTTGCAGAACAGATTTTGTTTTATCTTTTAATGAATTAATACATTTAAAATTCAGACATTAAATACATTTCTTATGTAAAAAAAGTCAATGTAATTGGGTTATGTTCAGATATTTTTATTGAACCCATTGAGTTGTAGTAATGTTATGCAATATTTAAGATAGTAGCATTAAAATGATAGTTTTTTTAGAAGCATTAGGCTACTTAAACTTTTACAAAGTGTATAATTTACTTTATACAGCGTAAGCTTTCTAATGAAAGCCACCAAGGATTGTGTGTAGCCTTTACTTTTACAACTTACAGGCAATTTTGGAGAGAAATGTATCCTTCTTTTTTCCCAGTGCATATAATTTTCTGCAAAACACACATTGACAGCTCTACAATATAAATTATTTTAAGCTTGGCAAAGTGAAGGATAAAGCAAATGCATGGTTACAAGATGGATTTATGATGTGTTTGCTTATTATTAAAACTTTGGTTGCTTTCAAACAAAACATTTGCATAGGGTGGTTTATTGTTAGAACTTGAAACAAATGCTTCAATGTCAGTATGTAAGTTTGGTAAAATACTTGTTGTGGTTGCCCTCTGCTGGACACTTTGTGGACTATTGTTCTGTGAACTGTGATTATATTTCAGTGACATTTATTACACATCTCTTTTAGGACTGTAACTCTGAGCACCAGCGGAGAGAGCGCAGGTCTCTGGACTTCCATGACAGTGCTTCCATATCCATGGGTCCTCTGATGTTGTCTGAAGGGAACACAGGTGAATATTACTTATTTTAATCATTTGTAAATGAAGGTTTCTGTTGATTTCTGCTGTGAATATGTTACATTTCATTGCATTATATTCCCTGTTCACAGATAAGTGGGTCCCAGAGCAAGTGAAGGTATCTGAGGCTTCTTCTCTGTGTGGTTCTCTGATGCTGTTACTTGTTCCTCTGATGAGTGTCCTGACCATCTTTTAGTATTTTTCCACAAGAAACGTGTAGCGTTTTACATGCATATTGTCCTGTACTATGTTAATGAATGTGGCCACACTGGTTGTGGGTTTCTAAATATTTAATAGAATTTTGTGTGGCCTTTGTTTGTTTATTTACAAGCACCAAAAATAAATGATTCAGCAAATTAATAATTTATGTGAATTGCTATATACTACATTAATCTTATTTTACTTTAGATGTTGTGCTTTAATAACAAATATTTAAACCATCTTTTTAATTAATGATATCAAACACATTTGTGTACTTGGATCAAACAGAATGAAAAAGTGATGCAAAGCTGAGGTTAGTTTTAGACAGGGGGAAAAAGACAATTACATTCATTTTCAATTAAAATAGTATTTACAAGAAAACATATTTAGATTTAATATTTAATTAGAGAATTAAAAACATTATAAAGAAACAGCTGGAATATTATCCAGTATATCTAAGCATATGATGTGGAGATAATGCAGCAAGAATTTGGATGAGTAAACAAGCTAGCTTCATAGTCTTCCTTTTGTTATCAATTATTGTTTTTAGTAATGCAAGAAAGAGACATATTGGCAATTTAATGGAATTGTTTGGCATATTTTCCTTAAAGTTGGTACTGTAATGGAATGAGAAATATCATTCTATTTTCATTTCTAATGGATTTGCAGAATGTTGCTGCAATGTTTGAATACGTCTTTCTTATAAGGTAAGATGTGTGAGGTTCAGTCATTCCTCATATAATATCCTCGTTTTTTCTAGTTTTAATTTAATTTAAGAAGGTGAAGAGAAACTGATATTGAAAGGCTGGGTAAGTCATTTAGTGTCAGACTATTTTGATAAGATCATGTCCAAGCAGTCCTTTGACAATCTCTGAATATTTCTGCATCTTACTAAAGTACTTGGAAATGCATGTTTAGAAGCACTGACTTTAAGAGAGAAGCTGAACATATGTCAGTATGTCCTCTATCCTGAAAGTAGCATCAGGCTGCATCAAAAATCACTTGAAATATTTTCTGTGACTTACTGAATGGAATCCGTTTGTGAGATAACGTTTTCAAGTATGTTTGTTTCATGTTACATAATTTAATAAGTAATTGTTTTAAACACGTAGTGATTATTCTACTAGTGGTCCCTAAGCGGCCAAACTACTGATAAAGACTATATTATGGTGTAGTATTATATTCAGTTGCCATATGTTGTTGAGCAAGGTCATTGTAATATGATACACCAATTAATTTTTTACACACACACACACACACACACACACACACACACAGGTTTGTTTTTGTGAAAAGTGGGGACATCCCATAGGCGTAATGGCTTTTATACTGTACAAACTGTATGTGCTATTGTCCTACACCAACCCTACCCCTAAACCTACCCCTCACAGGAAACTTTGTGCTATTTCAGATTTTCAATACACTCCATTCTGTGTGATTTATAAGCGTTTTGAAAAGTGCGGACATGGGGTAATGTCCTGAAAAGTCACCTTCTCCTTGTAATACCTATGTCATACCCTTGTCATTATACACATTTATGTCTTCATGTGTCACAAAAACACACACACACACACACACACTCACACACACACAGTGCGATATAAGATAAAAGGCAAGCTGATACTCTGATGTTGATTTTATGACTGTATATAATTTATAGATGATATGCAATTGTTGATCAGGGCTGAAAATGCCTTGTATTCACATGTGCATAATTATTAGGCAGTTCTTCCCCCTCTGTGTCTCTGAACTTGATATCTTTTCCTCCTGGAGACTTCAGGTAGGTTGCAGTTCTTGAAAATGGTGGAACTGAAGACTAATGGCTTCCTGGTAGTTTCAGCTTAATTCTTTGCCTTCATTCTTAAAAGTGTTTTGCAGTTAATATGCATCTTCTCAAACTATTTTCTCACATCTGGTCACAACTTTATTTTGAAAATGTCCAGTGTCGCACCCTTCTCATGGGCATTTCATGATTATATTGAAAGGAGTGAAATTATTTCCTTATGAAATTAACTCTTCATGAAGCCAATACTCAGGAACTCACACAAAACAGACGCCATGCAATAAAACAATAAAACTTATCTGGAGAAGAAATCTTCAAAGAGAGCAAGCAACACCTCTCTTCTTGCTCATTTACGACCCCCTTCTCCCCCTGCCCTCTCTGCCTCTCCTTCTTTTCCTCCAAAAGGTTTCACTCAAAGTTCATTAAGAATATGCATATCCCACATATCGTGTATCTTGTGAACCTGTTATTTTTGTGCGATTGGTAAATTGGTTTCAATTTCAAAGTAGTAATTTATATTGTGAGAAAGATTTAAAACTTTTGTAGAATTGTGTTGTGTTGAGGAGGGTGTGTGTCCCCCTTTAGGGGTCTGTGAGAATGTTTCCAGCCGGGTGTGACCCTGGATCACAGAAACTAACAAACAAAAGGTCTTTTATGTTTTTACAACTGATTTAAAGATTTCTTTGTTTCTGTTCTGGTAGTATTTAAGGGAAAGTTGCAAATCAGTCATTGCGATTCTGTAGCCAGAAAGCCCATAGTATGGAATGTGTCCACACACTCTGTAATATGTATTTTCCTGAAGTCAGGTATGCATTCTTTGCTCTTAGATTTATCTTTGAGAATTTGATGTCTTGTATTGATTTGATATCTTTGAATTGATTATGTAATTGGCATGATACAAGTTTACCTGACAAATAATAAATTGTTATATTTGATTTATTCTGAACTTTTCTTGAAATAATTATGACTAGTTATGGGAAAGGACTAAGTGAATTACACTTTTTGTCATAAGCAAGCAGTAGGCGGCAGGCAAAACAGGTATTAGTCTACCTACACCCTCTGACTAACATCAGACTGGCGAATTTGTGATCGTAAGACCCACGTAAGACCAACGTGAGACTTAAAAGAAACATTAGGTCCCCAGTGAATGGATAATTGAAAGTATTGAGTCCGGAATAATCAAATATCTAAATTAATATATGTGATCATTAAATTTAGGCAATATTTCTAAGCAATATTTCTAATTAAAAACTGATCACGTGAAATTGGAGTCAGACTGAACACGGAGCTAGACTAAAAATTTAATGAAATCCTGATAAATTCAGAAGCGCAATTAAAAGACCGAATACACATTAAACCTTCAACCAGGCCGCTGGATTCCGCTTTTTGGGCTGGCGGGTGGATTCTTACAATATTATATATTTTTATTAAACGGTTATAAAACTGTATATTATTAAATATATTATTAATTTTAAAACGTGCCTAACAACGCCCTTCAGCCATGACTTATTCACAATATAGCCCAACCTCTCGAACCTTATTGCTTGCATATATTGTTGCTGGGAATCTTGCTGATCCTTCCTGATAATAGGAACATGATCTGATTTTAGGTCAACACACATTAACTATTGTTTTCACTGTAATATCAGAGCAGGCAGTACACAACAGAGCTGCACAATGAAGTGAAACCATTAAATGGCAAGCATCGATACAATCTCTCACAAAATAAAAAGAAATGAAGCTTTTCTTCAAGGTATTGTTTAGAGATTACTCCTGTTTCCAGTAATGATCCACCCACCGTTATTAATAAAGGCACTGACAAGTGTGTGAGACTGTGCAGTTCATCATTACTGTATTCAGCTGCTGAAGAGGTCTGCAGCAGCATTTGACCTCAGGTAAAGTTATTTCTCTTCATTTCATCACATTTTGAGCTATAATTGCTATTTTAGTCTGCTTTTGATGGATTGAAATCAGAGTTATGATTTGTTACACCTTTTGCTTGCATCTTGTTAATAATGTTTTTACAGATCAGTTTGTCACAATGAGGTTTCTAATATGTGTGTGTGTGTCACTGCTGCTGGTTAATGGTGAGTGTTTTACACATAATTAAATGTATAACTGACCAAATATGTCTCATCAGGGGCGCCATGAAGAGTTTTAATGGAGATGTGCAAGACAGAGATTTGGGCCCCCTTCTTCCAGATAATTGTTTTTTCTTTTGACACTTCATAAGAAATTGAAAGAAAATATATAAATTGTCCGACAGCTTATCAGAATTCTCGGCCAGAGTCCGACTGGAGCCTGTGTCTTTTTTGCTCTCTCTCGCTTCCCCATTGAACAGCTGCTGTTGCAGCCATTAAAATAGTTGTGTTTTTTTTATGGCAAAGTGGTTATATTTCTTTTCGTTTCTTTATTAAGTTAATTGAGAAATATGTTTGGAACATTTCTTGTTTGTTAAATTCAAGTTTTTGTTTTTTTAAAGTAACGACCAAGCGGCCAGCGGCAGACAAATAAGTTGATCACGTTTGATCAATTTTGCCTTCTCAAATCAACATGACTTGCCTAAAATAAAATGTATAGATATAAAACACTTCACGCATATCACACTGTTAGTTTAAACGTTTAACCTAAAAATCCAAGCGTTTGTGCGGAGAGTGGAAGCTAAAGCGTGCTTTGTAGGACATGGAGGCGCCGGCGCGATCACTTGCATTTTTTTCTTAATAACAGAAACAACTTAACGCCGTCATTTTTCCTCATAAAGATAAGAGTAATACATCATTTGGAACTGTAAAGATCCACAAACATCCACAAAACGTTGTGCTTTTGTAAAATAAAGAAAACTAATAGGTTGCATTTTTCTGCCGTCTTGGTCTTGAACAGGATCGTTTCACAAAAATTAACCGAAACTCAGTGAATCCTTGCCTCACAGACATGATAAATATATCAATAGAAAGCTTTAAATTAATACTTTAAAACTATAATATTGAAATAATTCAAATCGAAAATAAAAACTATTATGATGTAATCCGTAAAGATGCAATTCTCTTTAACGTTGCTTCCAGTGAGGAGATGGCGAGTCAGGATCGTCAACTTCATCTTTGCGACACTGACTCAGAAAACACTACTTTATTAATAAATAATTCAAATATCTCCTTACCATTTCCCCCAGACACATTCATGGTAAGTAGCCAACTTTTGCCGGGGCTTTGCTTGAACGTGGAATAGCCGCAAGCCTAAATATTAAAGGATTAGTTCACTTTAAAATTAAAATTTTCTGATAATTTTCTCACCCCCATGTCATCCAAGATGTTTACGTCTTTCTTTCTTCAGTCGAAAAGAAATTAAGGTTTTTGATGAAAACATTCCAAGATTATTCTCCTTAAAATGGACTTCAACGGCAACCAAACGGTTGAAGCTCAAAATTACAGTTTCAGTGCAGCTTCAAAGGGCTCTGCACGATACCAGACGAGGAATAAGGGTCTTATCTAGCGAAACGAACGGTCATTTTCTAAAAAAAAAAAGTATATGCTTTATAAACAAAAATGCGCACCTTGCACTGCTCTGTAATTCGCGTCCATGACTTTACGTAATAGGTAATTACGTTGACACGCTTGACGTAGGCGGAAGTACCGACTCAGTCAGTGTTTACAAATGTGGAGAAGGAGGACCGTTCAAAAGTTGTTGTATGTTCAATGACACATATTCAAATGTCTTGTTTATCGTTTAAAATGGTCACTTCGTGTGCGTATCCTGGATGTTTAAATCTTTTGAAACCTAACTTCCACCTATGTCAAGCGTGACCTTTTCAACGTAATTACGTATTACGTGGTCATGGACACGCATAGCAGAGCATTTTTGTTTATAAAGCATATCATTTTTTTTTTTTTAGAAAATGACCAACCGTTTCGTTAGATAAGACCCTTATTCCTTGTCTGGTATCGTGCAGAGCCCTTTGAAGCTGCACTGAAACTGTAATTTTGACCTTCAACTGTTTGGTAGCCGTTGAAGTCCACAATAAAGAGAATAATCCTGGAATGTTTTCATCAAAAACCTTAATTTCTTTTCGACTGAAGAAAGAAAGACATAAACATCTTGGATGACATGGGGGTGAGTAAAATATCAGGAATTTTTAATTTGAAAGCGAACTAATCCTTTAAAGGCTCATGGTTTAGAATTTAAGTAATTCATCTCTGGTCAGGGGTAGCCCTACTTTAAAGCCAGTCCTCCTTTTTCTATAACTCTTCCAGCTGCACTGAAGGCATGCTTGCTGCTGTTGCTGGGGACACTAAACACCATCCGAGCCGGTCTTGACAGTCGTGGTAGCATGGTCTCGTGTTGTTTCCACCAGCGTGGCAAATCTTTTTCATCACCATAATTAAAAGATGTCTAAAATAAAACAAATAAATAAGGTAAAGCATAAAACAGGCCCAATTCGTAGGTAATCACAGTGTGCTGATTTACAGCCATTTCGCACGGCTACGAGTGTGAAACTGCATTTATGTACAGAACTAATTCCTTCCGCCACGGATTCAAATCTCAGTTTGACAGTAAACAGCTGAGCTCAAGCCTCCGTTACTAATTCGAGAATGTCACTTTAGAACTAGTAACGAAGGAACGGTGAGTTGCTTCATTGAAATCTTATTGTATGAATGTATTAAAAACTCACTGTATTATGTAAAGTCGAGTATTTTGAGAGAGAGATGGACTGAGCGATTGTGATTACCTGCATCTGATACAGCATTCATTCTTCAGCTCAATCTCATATTCACAATAAAACATTAGTTTGAATGTCCGCTGAAGAAAGCGATATCTTTGCCGTACTATCCATTCATCTGTTAAGGGTGATTTCCGATGACAGTGCTGCTCACTGCATTTGTTAACTGCATTTTACAAGTGGTTATTAAAAGTAAAAATCACTTGTTTACATATAAAAGTATTTACCGCTGACGTGTAAAACAGTCCCTTGTTGCCATCTAATGGCGGAACAATGTCGAACACACACACACACACACACACACACACACACACACAGTCATCAAAAAAGTTGCTACGCAATTCAGTCAAAAGTATAAAGGCAGCGCTCTGATATTTTTCCTGTAAGAGCGGGCTATTTGAAAATTGAATGTGTCTGGCTTCCGGTGTCATTTCGCTACCAGCTATTTTTAGCTGTGCAAAACCGTCTTAATTATAAACACACGGGTTTGTAGTGCAAACAGTTTTACTGTTTACTGCACTTTCTCTCGTTATTCTCATTATTTCCCTACAGCGGTTAATGAACCGGAAGTCTCGCACATTCAAAGAAAGCGGCTTACTTCCACATTGCAAAATAAAGTGGATAACGTGATGAGATTTTGCCCTCAGCCAAAATTGTTTGCTTTGGAACAAATAATAGATTAATGAGACCAAAGACCGTGATATTTACCCAAAATGAATTATATCTCATGTTTAATCACTATAGAGACATCAGAGTAAGCGACAAATTCCAGAAGATCTGGCCGAGGTGAGGCTGCTCTCGGGGGGTTCATGAGAGCCGAATGGCTGCTGACGCCCTGGAGCTCCGAAAACCTTGAAGCAAATTTTTGTTAGATCTTTTTGTTAGATTTTGTTATCTTTATTAGCAAACCACATATTTAAAGTCTAAACAAGTACATTCTCACCTAAAAACTACATTCCGTGACACAAAAACAGAATTATTTATAAAATTATAGTGGATTTGGGCGTCCGCCATGACACTCGCTGTGAGAAATACTGCAAGTGGAGTGATACAAACGGTGAAACGGTTGGAGTTCCAATATCATTTGAATATCGCACTCCTCTCAGCCAATCCGAGATTCCGGAGTGTCTATTATTTACACTAAGTGCAAATAGCCCGTCTTGTTGGCAGAGGCTATTTTCACTTACTCAGCCCACCACCGTGTGGTAGGGTTAGACAACATTGTAAAAGACACCCATTAAATAACAGTTTTAAGGCTGTGTTTTAGTCAGGCATGGCGACAGAATTTTTTCTCTACTGGGGCTAAGGGGGTGCTAAGAAAATAATCGATATTCATGACGTCAAAGTTACTTCATAAAATGTTTTTTATTTTTATTTTTTTTAAAGCAAATTACAAATACACGCAAATCACAAACCGTAAGACAAATAATACGATAGAGATACAAATTAAATACACTCGTTTTTCAAATACAGTAGGTTTATTTAACATATATACATTTATTTAACATTGTTTGTTGTTTGATTAACATTAATGACACAGACATGTATTTAATTAGGCTGCCATCCCTTTCTCATGGTGGAATATGGGACGGGTGGGCAATATGACAATGATATGAGAATTATTATTATTATTTTTTTAATTCAAAAGCAAATTACAAACCATAAGACAAATAACCTAGGGAGGGAGGGTGTAGGGAGGGTTTTATTGTCCCAAATTGGCATCCATTTAATAATTTTAATAAAAATTATTATTTACACTCAGTACGTTATTATTGCATACTGTTTTATAATATACTACAATAGCGAGGTGCAGATATCTGGCACTATTTGCACTAAGTAGTATAAATAGCACGTAATTACTATTATTGCAAATAAAATTCTCCTATTTTTACATGGTGTAAATAGAATCTATCGCTGTAGGCTTTAATCGCATCTATTGCTATTTGCACTTAGCATTCGGGTGGAATGTTTACCGCATTTATGTTTCCTGTATTATGTTTAACTCTGGAGTAGAGTCAGTTGAAGAGTTACTTTCCAGAAGTAGTAATATAATGTAATTTGTTACTTAACATGTAACTTAATATTGTAACACATTACTTTTAAAAGCAACATTCCCCAATACAGCTTGCACACCTCATTAGTTACTGCATTATGCCTTTTTGAAAGTTGATGTGATTAGACATGTTCTATAGAGAGAATATATTTGCTCTTGTGATTGTCTTTGTTCTCACAGAACCTACAACTTCCAGCTCTGATCCCTGCCATAATTATAACACTATTGATGAATACTGGAGAGACATACGACAAAACATGTATCAGTACTCTGGACAGGATGACACCCTTGTTGAATGGAGTGGCTGGGATCGGCTGTATTTGAATGGAGAAAGTGCTCAGATGTCTGAGTGGTGTGTGAGTCATAAGGGATGTGGTGGTTACACTGGACTGTATCTCAGTGGCTCTCATCCAACACTTGAGGATGGAGTGGTGACCCGTGAAGTTTTGGGAAGTCATTTAAGTTCTAACCAGTGTGGCGAACACAAATCAACCTCCATCCAAGTCAAAGCCTGTCCAGCAGATTATTACGTCTATAAACTCGTCAAGCCAAATCTGTCGATCCCCGCACCAATGTACTGTGCAGGTGCAGTTCTAGGATCTGTTTACAAAATATGTTTTTGTAAATTACATGCTTACATTTAGTATTACTTTCAAATGCTCCACTTAATTTAACAAAATGTGTAATTTCTATTTCAAATAGAATCAGTACAATATTTACAGGTTTCGAACAGCTTTCCCCAAACACCCTTTCAACCCTTTCAGCCCTTCTAGATCAGAAAAAATAATCACGTCCCTTTTAAACAGACTATTAAAAACTAGTCTCCTAAGTTTTCATGCTGGGCTCCTCAAACAAACGGAGCAATGAATGCTATGAAAGAATGTTTCAGTCTTTGGGTAATACAACCTAAGCATGACCCTTGTGACAGTTAATTTTGAGAAAAGAGTTTAAAATGTAACTTTGGTATATAATGACATTATACATTTTGTTATCCAATTACACCAAAGCTGTTTGAAGGCACATCACAACATGCCACCAATATTTATTTAATATGTAAATGCATTTTACTGAAATACAGTATATTTATTTTGTCCATCACAGTTGCTTTCAGCAGCATCAGCAGTGATCCCTGCTACAACTATGAGTCTCTGGATCGTCCCTGGAGAGCCAACAATGAAAGTGGCGTTAACGTTTGTGATGAACGATTCTCCTGGAATGGCTGGTACCGGCTTTTCTACTATGGAATGAACATCCAGATGCCAGAGACCTGTGTTAGTAGCTGTAACACAGAATATTCTCTGTGGCTCAGTGGTCCTCACCCTCAGATAGAGGATGGAGTGGTGATCAGAGAGGTCTGTGGTTATTATTGGGGTGACTGCTGTTATTACAAGATAAAACCCATCAGAGTGAAAGCGTGTTCAGGAAATTACTATGTCTATGAACTTGTGAATCCACAAATCCAGTGTTCAGGATACTGCACAGGTAATGTGCTTTTTCCACTTTTTAACAAAATCTTTCAAAATTTTTGAAATGATTTCAGTCATAACTTAATATCCTTTCCATGTTTTTATATATATATATATATAAGACATCAACACCATTTCACAGGTAGTTTCCTCTGGAAGTCCATACAATATCACTGTATCCAGCATCACATTGAGTAAGTTTTAAAAGTAATTAATATATGAGGGTTATTAAAGGTAATCACAATCCTTGTAGCTAAAAAGAAATTACAGTTTAAAATAGCTTGTTTTATGCATGAACTTGCATCAACATGACCCAGTTATGTTGTGTATGAATAGTTTAAGAAGCTCATGATTGTTACTGTGTTTGACCAGTTTGAAGTTTCTCATTTGAAGTCATGAAGTTTCTCATTAGGTTGACTTGAGAAAGCCTGTGCTATATCTTTTCAGACTGATTTCATAAAACAGATCTATCTATCTATCTATCTATCTATCTATCTATCTATCTATCTATCTATCTATCTATCTATCTATCTATCTATCTATCTATCTAAGCCTAGCAACTAGCCTAAGACATCAGTGTAGGGGAGAGCGGGGCACAAAGTAACACTTTTTGACTTTCTCAAATTGTGTAAATCCACATGGGGTTCAGAGTATATATTTTTTTTATCCACAGTAATTTTACACTTGTCTAGTACAAATATGTCACTTTATTTCATAATTATAGTGTATACGTTTTTCTTTATTTACCCTCAACAATTGGATGTGAAATGTGACAACATGCCCCGTAGGTGGGGTACATTGTAACATCTGAGGGGCACGTTGTAACATGACCATATAACAGCTTAAAATGTTATCTGATCGAATGAAAAAAAATATACAAGACAAACTAAAATATTTTGTCAATAAAATAAAATAATTATTTATTTCAAATAAAATAATGGCGTTTTTTAAGAATTAAAAATAATCTGATTTTGGAGTTTGACAATGAACACATTGCAACCATGCTTGGGACGGCCCACATAAATGAGCAAAAATGATTTACATATCTTGAAATAATAATTTCTTAACATTAAACATTGGCTGTCAGTCTTTATTCACCTGTTTCTCGTCGTTTATCATTAAAATGTCATAGAATAGCACGGCAGGGCACATTGTAACGCAGTGTTACAATGTGCCCCATCTGCGCAACTGGAATTAAAACCGGTTACTGTCTTCTGATAGATAATTTAAACTGATAAATAACAGATTGGAGAATAAAATAATAGCAGATTTGTCTAATTTTAAATGAATAATAGAAACTGAGATGAAAAATTAACTTAAGCCAGAAATATAATTGTACTATGGTAAAATAAATGTCCAGCGATATCTTCAAAAGACTTTTGAATTTTGGCGCACTTTTTTCTCTATATAATGTTGATATGGTAACTAGTAAATGCTGTAAATTTGGTTATGCTAGCATGTGTGGAAATATTTAAACCACGTATTACAACTTACCCCGCGTTACTTTGTGCCCCGCGCTCCCCTACTAATTCAAGCTATCAACATGTTAATCATGCTATCAATGTGCTAAAACTTGCTAGCAATGTATTATTAAATCTTGCTAAACCATGCTAGCAATATGTTAATCATGCTAGAACCATGCAACTTGTTAAATCATGTAATCAATGTGCTACATAATGCTAACAACATGCTATCAACATCTATCTAATCTATGTAATTTTTCAAACTTTAAGCTTTTACAACTTCAAACTTTCAGGCTAGACTTTCTCAAGCCAACCTAAAGTTTGTCTTGACAAACTTTTTTCTATCTAGTTTGAAATATAACTGGTCTGTTTTGATCACACTAACACAGATTATGACCCGTGCAATAACTACAACATACTAGACAACCACCAGAGAAGCACACGCAATTACAGGTATATGTATGGCTATGCAGAGGGACTTGATGACACTCGTGTAGAATGGGATGGCTGGTATCGACTCTTCATTGATGGATCAAGTGCTCAGATGCCTGAGTGGTGTGCATCATTTATGTCATGTGGCGGTTATAGTGGTCTGTATCTTGGTGGCTCACATCCTCGTGTAGAAGATGGAGTTGTTACTCGTGAAATTTACGGCTCTCACTTTTATAAGTGCAGTCGCTACAGATCTGAACCAATCCAAGTCAAAGCTTGTCCTGGAAATAATTATGTCTACAAATTTACCAGACCAACTCTTTCAATCCCAGCTCCTGTATATTGTGCAGGTATGTTGTTCATTCATTCATTGTTTTTAATATGCTATCTTAAGTTGTAGTGAGGTTTTCATATGACTTTAAATTCATTTAATCTGCAGTATATAAAGTAATGCTCTCTTTTTCATGATAGTATCTTTCTCCACCACAAGTGTTGATCCCTGCTACAACTACACCAGTCTGTCTGAGACTTGGAGAGCCATAGACTATTCTAACATTGGCATGTGTGAAAATAATGTGGAGTGGAATGGCTGGTACAGGCTGTTCTACAATGGTCAAAATACTCGGATGCCAGAATCATGTGTTAATTATGGCATGTGTGGCACTTATTACCCACTATCACTCAATGGCCCTCACCCACAGCTGGAAGATGGAGTGGTCATCCATCAGGTCTGTTTCTCAGTGGGTGGCTGCTGTACTTACACATCCCACCCTATAAGAGTCAAAGCCTGTCCCGGAAATTACTATGTTTATGAGTTTGTCAAGCCTATGCTATGTGGAGCTTACTGTGCAGGTAGATACATCTAACCACATACACTTTTTATTTACTTTGGGCTATTTTTTTTGGAAATGAGTGACATTAAAATAAATCTTTCTCACATCAGATGTCAGAGGCCTTAATGAGACATCAACCACTGGTAAAGTACCAGTATACCGTTTGACATGTATTATCATTAAATTTACTTTCCCCCAGTTAGTTACACTGTTACATTACACTCTTAAAAATAAAGGTGCTTCACGATGCCATAGAAGAACCTTTTTGTCTAAATGGTTCCATAAAGAACCTTTAACATCTGAAGAACCTTTCTGTTTCACAAAAGGTCCTTTGTGGCGAAAGAAGGTTCTTCAGATTACAAAAAGGTAAGAAAGAGATGGTTCTTTAAAGAACCTTTGACTGAATGGTTCTCTGTGGAACCAAAAATGGTTCTTCTATGGCATCGCTGTGAAGAACCTTTTGAAGCACCTTTATTTTTAAGAGTGTAGGTGGAGCAAATTAATCACTTTTTATTTAATTTAATAAAGATGAGTAAGAATCCCATTAGACATTTGTGGGTGTGTGGCACATGAATTGACATTGTTCTGTGAATCTATGAGCAATATTTTTTAATGTATATGTTTACTAATGTTATTTGTACATAAATTCAGAACATGATTTTAGTTTATGCCCTTGTTGTATCATTTCATTCATTCTTTGGTTCTCTCCTTCAGAGCCCTGTGCTGAACTCAGCTGCACAGAGGATGAATGGTGTGGAGAGAAAAACGGAGTCTATGGCTGTTTGTGTAACGAGAACCAGACCAGACCAGATTCTTTTGGTGAAACTAATTCTATAACAACAAAAATATAGTTTTTTTCTTTCTGCAGTTTATTTAGTTATTATTATTATCATTAATAATCTTTTGGATGATTTTATTCTCTCAGATTTCTCAGAAACCTGTGAAAGCAGCTCTGGCTCCATGTCTGTGTCTCGCTGTCAGCTCTTTGAGGCTGGTTTTCCAGCTGATGTCTTACACCTCAATGATCCCAGCTGCAAAGGAACGGTCCGGAATGGCAGAGTGGAATTCCATTTTGATAACGATGAACACATCTGTGGCACAAATCTTCTGGTAGGATATATTATACATGCTAACGAAATGCATATCATCTCAACCTTTGTACTGAATGTTTGGGGGGAAAATCCTAAAAGAATAAAGCACATTTCTATCATCTAAAGATCTTTTGACTGCTTTTAATAAAATGTTCACTCACAAGAGAGTTTAGTCAAATCAATGATTTGAATGAATGAATGAATGAGGCATTTACATAACGCTTTATTGTGTATTGCTGTACACCCAAAGCGCTTTACAATCATTATTAATGGGGTCTCATGATTTAAGCAAAGCTATCGTACAAAGAAAGAAACTTGCCTGTTTATGCAGTATAAAGGCATTTTTAACAAGAAAAAAACAACATGAAATGGTTGTGGCATTCTCTTTTGCCACAAAGGTATGAAAACTTCATAATGCATTGAGATTGATCTGACTAGGGGGGCAGATACTGTACAAAAAAATGCAGAAAAACAACCTGTATATTTAACAAAGCTGTCAAAAAGACTAAATAAATTAAGATCTCTCATTACAGTTAACAGAGAAAGAAGAGTAGATACTGTTAATTTTTGTATGCTATACTGACATTTTATCAATACAAAGCTATTTGAAAATATGTGAACATAATGAGTGAAATAAAATGATTGACAATAATATTTCTGTGGTCCACAGGCCAACGGCACCCACTTCATCTATAGTAACTTTATTCTGGGGACACCGAGGTCAGAAGGTCTCATCAGCAGAGAGAAAATCCTTAAGCTTTCTTTCAGCTGTGTTTATCCTCAAACACAAACACTTTCCATGAATGTGGAAATCAACCCACTGGAGAGGTGGGAACCTTTTAAGCAGGAAAAATAATGCATAGTAGAAAATTGAGTAAATATTTATTCTAAGAACATACTGTATATATGCTATGGTCTTCACTGTTGCTTCTATAGCACTTTATACAATACATTCTTTCTTTTTTAAAGCTCATTCTTAACTGTAACTAACATAAAAAAAACATTTAAACTTTTGATAGATTTAATAAATAATAATTGACAAATTTAGGATTTGTGTTTATTTGGATTTAGTATTTATCAATATTTCAGGACTAAAGTACAAGGTTCCATTTATTGTACATAGAATGCAAATGTGTGATGATTTACAGGAAATCACTTTTGAGTTGAATGTCTTTCAATTTAAACAATTTGATTTGTTGATGGTCATTGTTAATATTCTCAGGTGTCCCAATGCAAATGACGACACAGTGGAGCTGCTGCAGAACGGCGTCTCGACATCCAGCCGTTTCTCCTTCAGGATGTTTATCTTCACTGCAAACTCCTCTAAGCTTTACCTGCACTGCGCTGTTCACCTGTGCCTTCTGTCAAGCAATCGCTGCTCAACTGTGAGTTTACAAAACTCCCTAAAAGTAGTTGATTGTATCAAAATTAAGGTTCAATCAGAAAAGAAGGATTCACAGTTAGGCAGCTATTTCAATATCATCTCCAAAAAAAAAATCCATATATAAGCATCATCTCAGTCAGTCTAGCTTCCTCTTCCCCATCAGCTCTGGAGCTTTTTAAACACTCGCTTGTCATCACTGAAAGTGGAAACCGCTGTTATTAATCAATCGACTTCTTTCTTTACTGCAGCTCCCACAGTCCTCCCCCATTTGCCGACCTCACTATGTATAATTAAATATATACAAATGATGGTTAAAGCTACACTATGTACTTTTGGCCCTCTAGCGTTTGAAGTGTAAATCTACACATTATTTTGGTAATTATACGAGTTGTGCTTTGGCTCCACTATACTGCACAGATGAATCTGATGGTTACAGATGATCACTGTATCAGTAACGAACAACGTACTTATGAAAGAAAGATATCTGAACAGTATGTCTTACTAGAAGTAGCTTGCAAAAGTTTGGCAATGTTGACATTACACCGTGATTGCTGTTCATGTCATTTGAGGTACAATGGTGGAAACTAGTATAACTATTTATAGGCAAACAGACCAAAGCAGTAACTGATTCAGAGAATGGCATTGTTACCAACATAAACATTGTTTTGTGAATATAGTGAATGTACAGCAAATGTGATGCTACTAAATGTGAAAGCCAAGACTTTCACAAATAACGGTTCCAAAAAATGTACTCAGAAATGTGATTAAATATCAGCAATATTGAACGGGGATTTTCACAGCTGGATTTTCCCTTTTTGTTTTTAGGACTGTAACTCTGGACACCAGCGGAGAGAGCGCAGGTCTCTGGACTTCCATGACAGTGCTTCCATATCCATGGGTCCTCTGATGTTGTCTGAAGGGAACACAGGTGAACATTTCATTTATTTTAATAATTTGTAAATTAAGGTTTCTGTCATGAATACATTACAATTCACTGCATTTCATTATATTCCCTGTTCACAGAAAAGTGGGTCCCAGAGCAAGTGAAGGCATCCGAGGCTTCTTCTCTGTGTGGTTCTCTGATGTTGATACTTGCTCCTCTGATGAGTGTCCTGACCCTCTTTTAGGATTTTTCCACAAAAATGTGTAGCATTTTACATGCATATTTTAATGGTTGTGGGTTGTAGTGAACTGGTTGCTGGTTTCCAAATGTTTGCTTATTTCATAGATGCTATGTGGCTGATCAAACAGGATGTAATGTTTTAAAGTGACACAAGACAGAGTCATGCACAGGAACACATTTCAAATTGTGTCCAATTAAAACAATTTTCCCAAGAATACATGTTTGGCTTTAGACATTTCAGTTAGAGAATGAAAAAAAGCTAGGGTATTTCTTGAATAAAAAATACAGTAAGTTGAAGTGTTATTTCTTATAAGATGGGGGTTAATTTCATCCATTTCATAAATAACCAAAATTGTTCTTGTATTACTAGGTTTAGATTGTAATAAATTTTTTTAAAGAGAAATTGAAACTGATGAGTGCATTAAATGTGAGAGAGATATTTGCATATGTTCATATGAGTAGTTTAACACTCTTTGTACCTGCAAATGCATGATTTTAATTTGATTATTTTTGCCACTTGTGATAATGTGCATAAAAGGCAATCAACAAACGTGACTGTTGCATGATAACAGAGAATGAAATGACTAACACTGTTATGTTAGTAAGTGCAGTGATGGCCATATAGGACTTGGGGATCAACTAGTTCCAAACATTATTGTAATGATGATTGACAACTGCACTTTTTAAAGCTGCTTTGCAACATCTTTGTCTGAAATATGATCTAATGGTTC
Source organism: Sinocyclocheilus grahami (assembly GCF_001515645.1). Lineage (NCBI taxonomy): Eukaryota > Metazoa > Chordata > Actinopteri > Cypriniformes > Cyprinidae > Sinocyclocheilus > Sinocyclocheilus grahami. The sequence goes on along the minus strand of NW_015505415.1, from coordinate 44,402 downwards.
TCTGAAAAACATATTTATCTTTTTTTTTCACTGTTGCTCTGCAATTTTGAAAAACCTGTAGGAATGGTAAAACCTGACTATCGAGTTTGAACACTACTTCTCACGAAGTGAAGACGTGTAACGCTCTAGTTCAGAATACAGAGGTGTTTTATTAGTGTTTTCTTTATATGGTTGTTTATGAGGAAGGTTAAAACATATTCAATATAATAAAAACTAGCTGTCATTTGTCATTGCTGCACACTCACACACGTCAATAATAAATTTTACATAATTTATTAATCTAGGTTAATGTTAATTAAAAGTATACTATTTATTTTTAATTCACATTTGTTCATAGATTGTTAATTTCAAATGCATATTAGTATATACTGGAATTAATAGTAACTTATGTTAAGGAATATTTCAATATTGTTGCTTGTTTATGATACTAAATGCTTTAACTGTTAACAAACTCTTTATAGAGTTGGTTCTTTTTTTCTTCTTTTTTTTGGCTCACTCACTTGGTGTTTAAAGGTATTATTTTTGTAAATCTCTGGAAAACGTGCTAAACAAATAAACTGACTCGTCTTCATTCCATTAATTTCTATTTGTGTGCTAGTGTATACAAGAAAAAAAAAATTAAATAACCAATACAGGTATGTCACATGAAAATTGTTGCGAAATTACTTCCGGCAGTTCCAGTAAAGGCAAGATAAAATCATGAGAGCTGCAGATCATCATCACTGTATTCAGCTGCTGAAGAGAGAATCTCCCTGAGTTTTGCTTTGTGAACATTTACATTTATGGTGTTTTTTACTAGTCTACACAATAAACACAAAAATAAAAACTAACAAAATGTAATTGTTTCATGTTGTATATGTGTGTAGGTGCAAGAGGGGCTTTTCCGTCACAGTGAGGTTTCTGGTCTTGTGTGTCACTACTGCTGCTGATTAATGGTGAGTGTTTTATCATCTGTCACGTAAAATAACTAAATAATTTCATAATATTAAATCAAATGTTTATATTGTGTATTTAACAAGTGACAAATGGACAAAGCAGAGGTAGTTATTGTAAAATTTACATTTTCCTTTTTCCATTCTTTCCATTAAATATGTAGAAATAAAAAAAAATGTAGTAGGAATAATTCATATGGTGAAAGAGCCTGTCATATAGCACTCAAGCATTCTGTAGGCAAATGTGGAGGATTATGAGACTTTCAGAAATAGAAACATGATCTGGTCCATGAATAAGCTGTTGATTTTGTCAGATGATTTTGTGTAACTGGATCAAACCGGATGGAAAGTGACACAAACTAAAAGTGATTAGACAGGAATAAAAATATTTTAATTTAATTAGAAGAGAAAATAATTAAGAAACAGCTGGAATAAATCTAAATAGATTGCACATTTTTCATTTTAAAATTAGAACCTTTTTATATTAAAAACAAACAAGCAAGCCCAGCCCAGATGAGAAAATGTAACGCAAAAGTAACGTAACACATTAGTTTCCATAAAAAGTAACTAACCTAATTTGTTGCTTTTTAGGGAGTAACACAATATTGAAATGCATTACTTTTTGGTGACAGTCAGTGTAAGTAGGTATTTTTTTAATCTCGATCATCTGGTTGCTGCAATTACTAAAAAAAAAAACACTTTAAGTGATTGATATATGCACTTTGACAACTTAATTAACAAACCTAGCAGCATTTGCAGCTCCATGTCTGGAATCCAGTTTGGTGGTTTTCTGAAAGTCCTATAATGTATAAAAATGACAGTAAATCTGGCTATCCAATTTGAAAAGTCACATTCAGTACTTCTCAATGATATTATTGCTGCACACTCACACATATAAAGTAAAATTTTATGAATGTTAATTCATTATACCTAATGTATTAACACATTAACTTTTTGTTACAGTATTTAATATATTTACTGATAATGTATTCAACTTGTTCAAATGTAATGTCGAAAGTAAAAATAAGCTAAATCGATAAATGCTGTAAAAGCATTTGTTGTTGTTTATTTTTCACTTATTTGTAAAGTGTTCCCCAAAACTCTTGAAAGTAAGATTAGAGTTTACTTTACATTGACACATCTACATCAAATTTGACTGCTTATTTAAGCCTTTCTATATTTACAATTTGTTTTATGTTTTTCTTTCTTTCTATATTTTCATTATAGTTCCAGAGGAGATATTACTGTCAGGACACATTAATGTGCATCACGTGGTTTTTTGACATGGGTTTTTGAATGATGAAATAAAATGTGCAGCGGATGAAGGTAGAACATTTCTAAAGAATGTAATTGTGCACCTTCATTAAATCTGCATGTGAATACAGTGTTCATTAAGATGCTTTTTTGCTTCAACAACATGATCAGCCGACGGGACATGTGCCCGTTCACAACATTTTTTGAATGCATTTTGTGTGACACATTCTTGCTTCAGGGAAGTACCAACATTTGCCTGTTTAGCCTAATTTTATTCTATTCTGTCTTTGTAAATCAAGTTCCATTAACATTATTTGTCGCTTTTTCTCTTTTTATCCCCCTTTATTTGTTTTGTACCCAAATATTAGATACCGTTTAATTGACTTATTAACCTGCAATGTTATGATCTTGTTAGTTTGCACATCTCATAAACTCCATATTACTTGATCACCTGTGTGCTTCCAGTGGTCTTAGGATGAACAGCAAAAGCAGTAATATCATCAGGTGTCTTTGATGAATACAAAGTTCAGAAGAACAGAATGTATCATTTATAAACGTCTTTATCATCACTTTTGAGCAATTTAAAGCATCCTTGCTACATAAAATTATTAATTCAAACAAAAAAAAATATATGAAAAGCTTTTGAAGAGTATAGTGTATAATGTTACAAAAGCTTTTTATTTCAGATAAATGCTGATCTTTGGATCTTTCTATTCATCAAAGAATCCTGAAAAAAATGCACTCAGCTGTTTTAAATATTATTAATAATAATAGTAAATGTTTCTTGAGCAGCAGATAAGCATATTATACTGATTTCTGAAGATCATGTGACACTGAAGACTGGAGTAATGATGCTGAAAATACAGCTTTGATCGTAGAAATAAATTACAGTTTAAAATATATTCAAATAGAAAGCAGTTATTTTAAATAGTAAAAATATTTCACAATATTACTGCTTTTGCTGTATTTTGGATTAAAAAATGCAGGCTTGGTGAGCAGAAGAGAATTCTTTAAAAAACAAAAGTATTACTGTTCAAAAACGTTTGACTGGTTGTGTGTATGTATATTTGTATGTATATGTGTGCAGGTGCAGGAGTTGCCGTTGGTCACAATGAGGTTTCTGATCTCACTGTGTGTGTCTCTACTGCTGCTGATTAATGGTGAGAGTTTTATTTGTCGTGCTTTACAATGATATTGTAAGTAGGTTTACATTCAATATTAATTCATTAAATGTCTTTGGAATTTGTGACATTTATGAAATGAAATCCCCAACACAAACTACTTTCATGTTCAGTCCATTTCATGATGCATGCAGCTTCAGCAGACCATCAGTGATTAACATTAGTTATAATCATAATAATAATTGTATCTATGTATTTTATCATCTACATTGCCAGGACAAAATAGGCTGTATTTTAAAAATTACTGGAAAATAAAATTTCAACACACTTATTTTTATTTTGACAAAAAAGTGTTTTAGATAAATAGTATTTAAATAAATATTTTCGTCACCTCAAGGTGCTTTACAATGATATTGTAAGTAGGTTTACATTCAATATTAATTCATTATGTTTATACTGTGTATTTAACAGGTGAAATGATCAATGGACAAACTTCAGGTACATACAGTATATCATATATATATATATATATATATATATATATATATATTATAATATATATATATATTACTTTATCTAATCTTTCCATCCTTAGCTTTATATAAAAAATAAAATAAATTTAATATGAATAATTTTGTGATATCAATATGAAAGGTTCTCACATTTTAGCAATCCAACACAATTTATTTTTTTCACTTTTAATTTAAAATTTTTTATTTTTATTGAAACAAAGTTTTATCAGATAAACCAAGCTAAATGTCTTTGGAATTTGTGACATTTATGAAATGAAATCCCCAACACAAACTACTTTCATGTTCAGTCCATTTCATGATGCATGCAGCTTCAGCAGACCATCAGTGATTAACATTAGTTATAATCATAATAATAATTGTATCTATGTATTTTATCATCTACATTGCCAGGACAAAATAGGCTGTATTTTAAAAATTACTGGAAAATAAAATTTCAACACACTTATTTTTATTTTGACAAAAAAGTGTTTTAGATAAATAGTATTTAAATAAATATTTTCGTCACCTCAAGTTCTGCACAATTGACTGATTCAGCTGAAAAATGTAATCTGTCCAGATGCCACACATTTGTTTTTCAGTGCGTGTTGTGCTCATAAAATCGGCGACAACATTCCAACTCATCTTTTACAAATAAAATATATGTTGTGCAGATCATAGCACTGATACAGCTGTGCATCTGATTGTGAAGGTGATGACACAAAATTAAAAAAAATAAATAAATAACTTTCACTAATGCCATCCTTTATACCTTAATATATAAGTTTGTATACATTATTGTGTCACAAACAGCTAATCAAGCATATACAGATCTGTAAATAGATATGGAGAGAATTTGTTCCATTTTGTGTAATGGAATTGTTTGTGAAGTATGTGAAGGTTCAACTTGTTTTTCCTGTGAGTGTAAAGGAATTTACTGTCGTTCACACATTGAGAGAATAAGCAGTTCCTGTGTACTGTATGTTAATGTTAACCCTCCTGTTCTGCACAAGAAGAGTTGTTTAATCTGAAGGCAAAAGGCATCTGTTTTTGTTGTCTACAGAAACTTGATACATACGGTGTGGAAATGATCTTTAAACTTTGCCACCCTGTTTGACTGCTCTCTGCTACAACCTGGTTTTCAAAGCAGGGACAGCAAGCCCAAAAGAGAGAGTTGATAGTAGACATGACAGCTATAATTACAGTTTTAAGGGAATTTTAAAAAATTTAGCATACAGCAAGTGTTCCTAATTTGAAGGATTCCTTATTTTCACTTTATGGTATCAGTGCAGTGGTACAAATGCTGTCACTGGGGCAGCCGGTACCTTTTCAAAAAATACACCTTTGTATTTTTGCATTTACCCTTAAAATAAATATAAGTACCTCAAAGCTGCATATTAGTACCTAAAATGTACATTTCAGTACCTAAATGGTATACATTTGTACCTTTTGAAAAGGTTCTGCTGTAGTGACAGCTTTTGTACCTTTTTTTCTGGATATTTGAATATTGCAGTATTCCCTTACTCTTCATCTGTTTCTTCCTTCATCTGAATGTCGCAGAGTCTCATGCCGGCTGGTTGGAATCTCACGGACACAGACTCGCCAGTCTGATTTTAGTCAGAGGTTGCAGAGTTATATAATACTCTTAAGTCAGCAAATCAGGCCCATGTGTTTGTGAAATAATTTATAATAATAAAATAAGCTATATAGGCAATAATATTATATAGCTATATTAAAGTGATTCAACCATCGGCACGAAGCCACAGGTAATCACAAATGTGCGAATATATGGCCATATTATGTAATAACTGTTAATAGGTACTTAAGCAGTGAAATAATCAATGGACAAACTTTAAGTACAATAATTTTTAGCTTTATTTTTTACTTCTTTCTCCAGCCTTTGCTTTCCTTTAAAAATGCAAGAATAAAAGAAGTGTAATAGGAATAATTCAGTGAAAGATCCCTGTCTCTTGATATGAAACCTTGAAACTTGATCATATTTTAGCAGTCCTACACGTCACTATTCACATCAGACCCCACTTTCAATTTCATAATTTTTTATTGTATTGAGACAATTTTATTAGAAAAACCAAGCATAATGTGTTTATTTATGACATTTATGAAATGCAGAAATCCCAAACAGTTTTGTGTTCAGTACATTTCATGATGCATGCAGATTCAGAAAGTATGTTTTGTTTTTGACAGAAAATGTGTTTTTAGATAACAGGACAAAAAATATCTTCACCTCAAAGTTAGATTTTAAGGCTGCATATTTGACTGATTCAGAGTTAAAATATATATTGCTAAAATATAATCTACTCAGATTGAATGTGCCACACATTTGTTTTTCAGTCTGTGTGGGGCTCGTAAAACCAGCTGCAATACACAGGGATAATTTACTGTACAGTTAGTTGGCCATTATGAAAACAAAGCCCAATAACACCCAAATGTTCAGAAGCTCATTTTTGCATCAGAATCAGAAGAGTTTTATTATTTATAGAGTATTATTTATTAGGAATTATTACAGTGTTCTCATTGGGTTCATGTTGTGTTACAAAACACTTTTGTTGCTCATTAGGAGGAATATAGTCAAGGTTTGGGACAGTTTTAGTGGTATGATTATATTTAAGGGTGCGTTAAACTGTAAGATATGAGTCAACAGTGTACTTACAGAACTCAGATGTGTTTACATAAAATATTTACAGCTGTACATAAATGCATGTGTTTCTAAATATAAGCACAGTTTATCATGTATCTGCACAATAAGTGCATTGTATCACATTACAAATTTACATTTTAGAAGACTGTAGTTGATGACAATTAATGTAAAGCGGGTCTCAGTATTTTAACAGAACTTTTCCGAACTCCATGACAGTTGCTTTCAGCAGCATCAGCAGTGATCCCTGCTACAACTATGAGTCTCTGGATCATCCCTGGAGAGCCAACAATGAAAGTGGAGATAACGTTTGTGATGAACGTTTCTCCTGGAATGGCTGGTACCGGTTTTTCTACAATGGAATGAACATCCAGATGCCAGAGACCTGTGTTAGATCATACAGCTGTAACACACACTATTCTCTGTGGCTCAATGGTCCTCACCCTCAGATAGAGGATGGAGTGGTGATCAGAGAGGTCTGTGGTAATTATTATTCGGATGACTGCTGTGATTACAAGATAAACCCCCTCAGAGTGAAAGCCTGTCCAGGAAATTACTATGTCTATGAACTTGTGAAACCACAATTCTCGTGTTCAGGATACTGCACAGGTAATGTGCTTTTTCTCCTATTTTTTTATGAAGTCTTTCAAAATATTTAAAATCACTTCAGTCATGTCTTGAATGTCCTTTTTTTCAGATGTCAGCACCATTTCACGGCCGATTTCCACCGCAAGTCCAAATATAATTACTGGATTCAGCATTACCTCGAGTAAGTTACATTTGAATTCATTCATGTAACTTCTCTTTCTCTCTTTCACTAACACAGATTATGACCCGTGCAATAACTACAACATACTCGACAACCACTGGAGAAGCACACTCAATTACGGGTATTGGAATGGCGATGCAAATGGACTTGATGACACTCGTGTAGAATGGGATGGCTGGTATCGGCTCTTCATTGATGGATCAAGTGCTCAGATGCCTGAGTGGTGTACATCATTTATGTCATGTGGTGGTTATAGTGGTCTGTGGCTTGGCGGCTCTCATCCTCAACTAGAAGATGGAGTTGTTATTCGTGAAATTTACGGCTCTGGCTATGATCAGTGCAGTCGCTACAGATCTGAACCAATCCAAGTTAAAGCTTGTCCTGGAAAGTATTATGTCTACAAATTTACCAGACCAACTCTTTCAATCCCAGTTCCTGTATATTGTGCAGGCATGTTCATTTATCTTTTTATTTGACATGTTTATCACAAATTGTATTGGTTTGTATTCATATTATTATCTTGAATAGATTTAATATGCAGTATGTAATGCTCTCTTTCTACTTTTTAATAACAGTATTGTTAACCACTCCAAGTGTTGACCCCTGCTACAGCTACACCAGTCTGGATGAACCTTGGAGAGCCACTGACAACTCTTACTATAATGACAATTACTACTCTGGCATGTGTGATTATAATGTGGAGTGGAATGGCTGGTACAGGCTGTTCTACAATGGTCAAAATGCCCAAATGCCAGAATCATGTGTTAATTATGGCATGTGTGGCACTTATTACTCACTATCACTCAATGGCCCTCACCCACAGCTGGAAGATGGAGTGGTCATCCGTCACGTCTGTTTCTCAGTGAGTGGCTGCTGTACTTACACATCCCACCCTATAAGAGTCAAAGCCTGTCCTGGAAATTTCTATGTTTATGAGTTTGTCAAACCAATTGTTTGCAGTGCTTACTGTGTTGGTGAGTATTTACTCATATGTAATTAAATAATTTAATTTTCTGGGTTATGATTAAAAATGTTTGATACTGTATATATATATATATACATTTCTTCATACCAGAAGCCTCAAGCCAGTCCATCCAATTAGTTTCTACAACAACAGAGAGAATTCCACCCATAGAATCCATTACTCCACCAATCACAACCACTGGTAAAGTATTGTCTTGTTTTCTTTTAAAGCCTCAAGAATATTTTTACTCATTTATTTTCATTACACAGTCTCTTAAAATGTTTCAGTCTTTCTGTCCCATTTCAAAAGAGTGTAGCAAAAATCATAGTTAACGTAGTAAAAATCAGTATGCAAGACAAATGAAAAGGAAAAGACAGCCTAAACAGACTGATTTTGTTGCTTCTCTAACTCTTTATTTAATAGACAGTGTAACAGATGAATCAAATTAATCATAATGAAGAACTCAACTGAAGAGCATTTTTATTAATAGTAAAAACTATACCATCACTGTTTCTCAGACCTCTGTAGACTCCTTTTATAATCTCAATCTGATCCCAGACCGCAAAACATCAGAGGCAGGAAATTACTTAAAATGACAGAAAATGCATGTGCACACAGATAAAAGATAAGAGTCAGAGTGAAAATTGATAGCATTCATTTAGTTATACAATTTGACAGTGTATGATGTAAGATAATTTGGCACAAAGAAGATACAATTTAGACCACCAAATGCAAACCAATAATTTGTAAGAATAAGATTATAAAAGTAAGAGGCAAAATGTGTTTTCAAACAGTTCTTCTCAAAGTCAAGCTATTCAGTTGCAAAATGACTCATGTTAGCCATTTGTTTCAGCAAAATAAAAGTAGATGTTCGAACTCAAGACAAACTGTTTTCAACTTTGACTAACTTTAAACACAAGCGTAACAGAGAAATGAAGAGAAGACTGTTCTGGAGATTTCATACTGCTACTTTATGTTGTACAAAACACAGTATAACATTCATTCAGTCCGAAACATTTACTTTTTTAATATTTCTTAACAACAGCTCCCCCTGTTGACCCCTGCTACAACTACAATGTTCTGGATGATCTATGGAGAGCCACCAACAATCAACATTCCTCTCAAATAATGTGTGACTCTTGGGTCAGCTGGAACGGCTGGTACCGTCTCTTCATTCAGGGTCAGAGCGTTCAGATGCCAGACACATGTGTTGATGAGTATAGTTGTGGCACTATTGCTCCACTGTGGCTGAACGGAGGACATCCAACAGTTGAGGATGGAGTGGTCACTCGAGATGTCTGCGGTCACTGGAGCAATAACTGCTGCTATTTCCAATCCAATCCCATTAAAGTCAAAGCCTGTCCAGGAGGGTACTATGTCTATGAGTTTGTGAGCCCAACTACATGCAGTTTAGCATACTGTGCAGGTAAATATATACATGTGCTCTCTGTTTATTTAAGAAATTAATATTTTGTGTAATATTTTTTTTTTATTGTCTGCTTGTCATGTCAGAGACAACCACAACCGAAACTACAGCCAAAACCACAACCACAGCCAAAATCACAAGGACTGGTAATATAATGTGTTTTATAACATTCTGGAGGATTATTATCTTACATGAGCAAATCAGACCCATGTTATGTGTTCGTGACAGATGTAAAGAGTTTATCACAATAATAGTGTTTAATCTTTTGTTGTAGAACTAGTTCCTTTCCAGATCACCATGTGTACTCAATTTGTCCAAGAGTCTTTTACTAATTTGAGAACAAGAAGGCATTCTGTGTGTGTGTGTGAGATCCTGGTATTCATTATGTTATTGGGACCAAATGTCTCTACAAGAGAAGTAATAGCAATCATTTTGACCCTGTGGGGAAATTTTTTTTTTTTATTGTTTGGTCCCCATGAGGAAAATCATACAGAATGTTCTTTTTTGAAAATCTAAAAATGTGGAAAGTTTTGAGTGAGGGGTAGGCTTACACTAAGGAGATAGAAAAGTACTGTACAGTATACCAGTCTTTATGTCTATGGAATGTCCCTATAAAACATAGAAACTCAACGTGTGTGTGTGTGTTTAATAACACAGGCTTTAAGTACACAAACACACAAAAAATATCTTATAATTGACCTAAAGTAGTATTTATTTATTTTCCAACTTTTGATTTTGAATATAATTCAGGTGGGAAAAGAAAGCCATGTCAAATATCAGAAGAAACATAAACAGAACAGAAGCATTTTTAGGCTTCTCTCATTAACACATGTAACCCGAAGTATGTATACTTTCACTAATTTGGTCCGCTACTCCACACATACCCTGTTAATTAAGAATGGACGTGCTTACAATCTGATGAACTAGAACTGATGCAGACAAATACATTTAGCTGTAGAAGACTGAAATCGTTGTGGTTTGGAGCAAGTTTTAGGTGGGTAATGTAAAAATAATGGGAGTTTGCTACATTTTCCAGCAAAGATTTACACTGGAAAATTGTGGAGCGCTTTTAAGCTCAGGAAGGCACCAAAAGCCCTGCACCAAATTTTCATATACAGCTCTGGAAAATTTAAGAGACCACTGCAAAATTATCAGTTTCTCTTGTTTTATTTTACTATTTATATCTGTTTAAGTTAAATGAACGTTTCTCAGAGACTGTTTGTATTAGAAAACCAAACTTTTAACACAATGGGCCCTATTTTAATGATCTAAGCGCATGGTCTAAAGCGCACGGAGCAATTGCGTTTAGGGCGTCCGAATCCACTTTTGCTAGTTTAAGCTTTTGTGCCAGGCTCATGGTCTAAAAGGGTTGTCCCTATTCTCTTAATGAGTAATGGGTGTGTTTTGGGCTTAACGTGCCATAAACCAATCAGAGTCTCATCTCCCATTCCCTTTAAAGGGTCATGAAACCCCAGACTACTTTTTATACATTATAACAAGACACATTATAGAAGACAATGTTAGCATCCGATAATTTTAACAGTTTGAGAAAACTGGTTAATTTTACGCTTTTTTGCGCTTTTTTCATCTTACGGGTTTAAAATCTACATTGTGTTGATGTCACAATTTGTGACGTGGCAATGGACTAATAGTACATCGATGATGCATCGGTGTCTATTAAATTATTCATGAGACTGCGTGTTCTTATCTTATAAGAAACCCTTCGCTTAATTATTCACAACAGCATGTGTCGATTTGCTATGACAGACGCTTCAGACTGTGAGACTACGTTCATTAACTGAGAGAAACGTTCATGGATAGAAGGAAGGAGAGCGTTTGTTTTTGCTTTGTAATAAGAGTTAGGCACAAATGCTATTCATTCACTTAGTGAGTGTAACCGTTTTTGCAGCTCCGTGACACAAGCCGTCAAAATGCTTATATAAACAGCAGAAGAATAAGCCAAAAAATGTATCAGAGGTGCAACAGCGCGTTCATATGTTTTTGATGCAGAGTGCAAATGGCTGTGCATTTATTTGTGTTTTTAACTCGATGGGAGTGAAATGGAACTCTGAACCCGAAGCTGTGTGTGTTGTCTTTCTCCCCTCTTCCCGCTCCGCTGCGCACCATGCCCACTTTTTTAGCATTTTTTTAAAACTGTAGTGAGAACTAACCAGTGCTGAAACAGGGTTTCATGACCCTTTAAAAGCCAATTGCGCTCGCGCCATGGCGGATTCGCGATTTACATGGCGGAATTTGCAAGCGGAAAAACTGAATGCTTCTCTAGTGAGGAAACGGATCTGCTCGTGCGCGTAATTCTGATACATGCAAAGACTATCCATTATGACATGTAGGCATTTTTATGTACACAATAATAATATTTTACATTTTAATCCTTTAATTTCTAATTATAAAACATTTTTGTGTGCTGCTGCGCATCCCTGTGTGTATAATAAGCAAAGTGTACGCACGTTGTGCACCCGTCTATAGGCGCATATTACTAACATGCTCTTTAAATAACAAAGAAAAAAACTATTGCGCCAGACTTTAGACCAGGTTTTTGTTGGTCAATGGCGCAGTCTATTTCAGTTGCCTCAAAATAGCAATGCGTTAGCAATGCAGCTGAACACACCTCGTTTTCAGACCAGCACGCCCATGGGCGCACAAATGGGTGCAAATGCATTTGCTAGTTAAACAATGTGGTGCAGGATATGAAAATGACACCTGCGTCGGGCTGAAACTAGCAAAAAACACTTGCGTTGCGTCTGGCGCCGCGTGTATGATAGGGCCCAATAAAGCCACATCTGTCAGTTACTCACCCACACTACTGTAACATGTGTACATATGACAATATACATACAATTTATACTTGAATAGACAAAGTTAAATGTTGCAACTGACCCCATAAGAGGGGACGGTTGCAACATTCATTAAAATGTCATTAAAATAATTTCTTAAATATCATTTTACGATTATTTTATTTGTGCCAGGGTCTTCAAATTAAATTGGCTGTATAAAAACAGAATAGTAAATGGAAAAAACATTTTAAAGTAACAAGTAACAACCATGTTTTGGTTAATTACTACAATACATCTGAACTACAAAATATGAATTTGATCAAAATCAAGACACTGAAATTTAATAATAGCCTACTTCTATTAACTTCTGTGAAAGTTTACTGAACTAGGGTCAGTTGCAAAAACATAGCCACTATGTTAAGACTGTGTTTTAAGAACTAGTTTGACTAACTAGCAGTTAACTAGGTAATCAGTTTTACTTTTAAAAATTCAAATTGGACAAATCAACCATTTTATGTATGTTTTAACCTATTCACTTAAAAAAGGTGAGATACCTGACTATTGAAAGTGATTCTTTACCAATTCATAAAATTGCAATTTTGTAATGTTATGACAAGCTTTTACATCAGTGTTGTGGTAAGGGACAGCATGTTGGGATGGTTGCAACAACATGTTGCAACTGTCCCAACACTCTCAGCTGTGATAAAACTTAATATATTAGCTTGACACAATATCTCAGACACATGCTAGCTATGCCTATTAGAAGCTAAGAAAACACAGATTAAAATGATACGTTTTTACAATGCTTCATGCAAACAGCTTAGACAGTATGACAAAAAATCTGATCATTAAAAAATATTTACTTTTTTACCATTAAAATTATTGTTTGTAGAAAGAATGGTCACATGTGGCTGATTTCTTCCAGGGAGGACGAGGGGCTAACTAAGCATGTGTGCAGTATGAATATCTTCAAGTAGCTCTTTCCTGATTGAAGAAATAAGCCATGTTGCAACTGCCCCTCGTTGCAACCATCTCCATTCACCCCAAACAAGTTTGCATTAGTATCGCAATGCATTTTTGCATAGGTAAAAAACAATTTATTTCTTAGTAGATGCGCTATATTTTTATTATTAATAAATTGACCAATAATTTGTGACCAATATTTTATAAGTAGATTGAAATCTCCTCTCTAAACGGGCTATGCATTGAGATGTGTATCGCACTGGTCTTAGTTATGGAGATGCAAATATAGTTTAGAGAATTAATTTGCAGGTAATGACAACTAGTCAAAATTAAAAAGATGCAGTGTTTTCAGACCTCAAATAATGCAAACAAAACACGTTCATATTAATTCGATCACAGCTTTCATGTGTCTTGGCATTGATGACTTGTGACCAACCATCTTCCTCTTGATCACACTCCAGATTTTTTCAGTGGGGTTCAGGTCTGGAGATTGGGCTGGCCATAACAGAGTCTTGATTTGGTGGTCCTCCATCCACACTTTGATTGACCTGGCTGTGTGGCATGGAGCATTGTCCTGCTGGAAAAACCAATCCTCAGAGTTGGAGAACATTGTCAGAACAGAAGGAAGCAAGTTTTCTTACAGGACAATTTTGTACGTAGCTTGATTCATGCTCCTTTCACAAAGACAAATGTGCCCAATTCCACCGAATTTCACAGTGGGTGTGAGACACTGTGGCTTGTAGTCCAGTCCTTATGGACTTTTGTATACCTCAGCCTGGCTCTTCTTTGTTTCTCATTGATGAAGGGCCCTTTCCCCTTGGAGCCTGTTTCTAACCGTCCTCGCTGTGCACTTCACCCCAGCTGCCGTTTGCCTTTCTTTTGTAGGTCACTTGATTTAGTCCTACGGCTGTTGAGTAACATTCAAATGAGCTGAAGGTAATCCCAGTCAGTGGAGAGTCATTTTCGCCCTCTGCGAAATCGACTCTGTAGTTACAGAAATCCCACTGTAGCTTTGTTGTCCCCAATATCTTCAGCTTGACCTTGTTCTTATGAACCGCTGTCTTTGACATTAAGAATGGAAGCAACCTGATGCTGACTGTATCCCTCTGCCAGTAAAGACAGAACTGAACCCTTCTTTTCTTCCTGCAGACTTTACTTTTCAATTCTTTTGGCATGGTCAATAGTTCAAATTTGATTCCAGTTACTTTTGACGTACTACTAGCACTTTTTTTGCCATCCAGCTGGTTCTATTGCTAGAGTATAGTGATGACAACAGCATTGTTTTTTTTTTTTTTTTACTTTTCCTCGCTAAATAAGATTTGGTTGAGGTAATCACCTTCATTAAGCAGAATGAGTTGTGCCCATGTGTTGGAATTCAACAGACAGTGGAATGGAATGGCTGATGCTGATTTATAAAAGATTTGGAGTTGTCTCTTAATTTATTTCCAGAGCTGTAGATACATTTCCTAGAAAATGAACTGAGATCTTGGTGGAAATATTTTTTAAATGAGTTGTTGTAAGTGCAGTCAGTTTATATAATCCCTCCCTAGTGTACTATCCAATATCTTATCTGGTCATAAAGACACAGGTGTTTGCCACATAAATAGTGAGTATGTATCATCACAGGATTGTCCTTTTTTATGTCATTATTCTCTCAGAATCTACAACTTCCAGCTCTGATCCCTGCTATGATTATAACACTCTTGATGAATACTGGAGAGACATACGACAAAACCAAAACTATGGACATGATGACACCCTTGTTGAATGGAGTGGCTGGTATCGGCTGTATTTGATTGGAGAAAGTGCTCAGATGTCTGAGTGGTGTGTGAGTAATATGAGATGTGGTGGTGAAACTGGACTGTATCTCGCTGGTTTTCATCCAACACTTGAGGATGGAGTGGTGGCCCGTGAAGTTTTGGGAAGTTCTCTATGGTCTAACCAGTTTGACAACTACACATCCACATCCATCCAAGTCAAAGCCTGTCCAGGAGATTATTACATCTATAAACTCGTCAAGCCAGATCTGTCGATTAACAGGCCTTCATATTGTGCAGGTGGAATTTTAACTATTTTTCTCTCCAAAATTTTGTGATTGTTTTTATGCCATTATCAAGAGTAAATGGTCTGATTATTAGATAATACATCAATTAAATTAGACACTGTTTAACCAGTTAGAATCAGTGGTGTGCACTTCATTAACCATTCTGTAGGCTACTTTGTAATTCTCCCCACACTCTCATAGCACTTCACTAACTGTAGCTATTATGCTATTTATAACACAGTTTACATTTCACAACTCTAGATGAACCAATAACAGCACCTTTCTACTTTAAGTGACTTAAATTTCTACTTTGTCTTGCCATGTTATTTATATTAAAATGATAATACAGAATTAATAAATTACTGCATTCATAATGGGTATCTCTTCATAATTTACCTGTCCTCCAGCTAAAAATGAACCAATACTTTTTTTGTTTGTTTAAATATTCAGAGGTTTGTGTGTTAGTCTAAATACCAGCTTACATTACTTTAGCAAAAATAATGAAGGCTTTATGAAATTGCACTGCCTTTACACTATTATATATTATATGATATTATATCATGTACTCAGTGCTAGTACATGTACATGTGTCAATGTGAGTAGTTATGGTGTTCTGTTCAATTCTGCAGGCTGCATCCAGGTATAATTGACAGCACACCACTGGTTAAAAATGCTCAAATTGCTGTAATTGGCTGATTGAAAATCATGAAATAAACAATCATTGTGTTTTACAATGTAATATTCTAAATTGCATTCGATGTACAGTAAATACAGTATTTTAATAGCACTCTTAAAAAACTGTATGACAGTTGCTTTCAGCAGCATCAGCAGTGATCCCTGCTACAACTATGAGTCTCTGGATCGTCCCTGGAGAGCCAACAATGAAAGTGGAGATTACATTTGTGATGAACATATCTCCTGGAATGGCTGGTACCGGCTTTTCTACTATGGAATGAACATCCAGATGCCAGAGACCTGTGTTAGTTCATACAGCTGTAACACATACATCAATCTGTGGCTCAGTGGTCCTCACCCTCAGATAGAGGATGGAGTGGTGATCAGAGAGGTCTGTGGCAATTATTTTTGGGATGAGTGCTGTAATTACAAGACAAACCCCATCAGAGTGAAAGCGTGTCCAGGCAATTACTATGTCTATGAACTTGTGAATCCACAATTCTGGTGTTCAGGATACTGCACAGGTAATGTGCTTTTTCTCTTCACTCTTTTTTAATGAAGTCTTTCAAAGGATTTAAAATCACTTCAGTCATGTTTCGAATGTCCTCCTTTTTTAGATGTCAGCACCATTTCATGGCCAATATCCACTGTAAGTCCAGATATAATTACTGGATCCAGCATGACCTCGAGTAAGTTACATTTGAATTAATCCATTTAACCTCTTTCTCTATGTGTGTGTATATGATCAAACACATTAACAAACATGAGATTTTCAATGTCATTGCCAATACACACACACACACACACACACACAGACACACACACACACACGTATGTATGTATATTGGCAATGACATTTAAATTTCATGTTTGTTAATGTGTTTGATTAGTTCAGATTTGCACTTGTGAATTTGCTCATTGAAATATAACTGGTCAAGATAATTTGGCACAAAGAAGATACAATTTATTCAATGGTTTAAGTGCAGACACCAAACACAAACCAATCATTTTAAGTAAGAGCCAAATTGCGTTTTCAATCAGTTCTTCTCAAAGTCAAGTTATTCAATTGCAAAAGGACTCATGGTAGCCATTTGTTTCAGCAAAATAAAAGTAGATGTTCAAACTCAAGACAAACTGTTTTCAACTTTTAATAACTTTAAACACAAGTGCAACAGAGGCTGCATTTACACTGGCACAAAAAAAAAATCTTCTTTTTTTGCTCACATCTGACAGATCGGAATTTGTTGCACGTGTAAACACACAATTTTTTTTGCATCTGCTCTGAGACACTTTCGAAGGCCTCATTCATATGTGGAAATAAATCTGATATGAATCGGATACGTGTATTTGCGCCTGCTGTGTATGTGGACAGATTGGATATTCCCCTGTTAATGTGAGTTGGATGTCAAATGGTTTTGAAACATCTCGCAGTACAGATATATCTTTTACAAATGAAACATCTCTAGTTGACTAGCAGAGTATTCATTGTGTTCGTTTGTGCTAAATAAGAGGCAATCTGCCACTGAAATGTGTTGCTTTGCTGAGTGCTCATTGCTGCTGTTATGAGTGACGGTGGCTCGTGCACAGACGAGTGCTTCAATCTATTGCTAACCAGGGCCGTAGCAAGGGTTTTAAAGGGTTTTTACTGAAGGCTACCAGGAAAACTACGTAAGTAAGTTTAATAAATTCACAATGTGTGCCCATTCATTATGAATCATATGCCTAATATTTGCTTCATTAATATTGTTTTTTGTCCCCTCACATTGACAGTTGTGAATCACATTACATAGATCATGTCAATTCAAAATGGAGAAATTAGATAAGTTTATTAGTTTGCATTCCTGATTATTTTTGCCATAAAACAGCTGTCAGATATGAAATGTTTGGCTACTTACATCTTATCCCGCAATTTATAGCCACTAACTGGAGCGTAACTTTGAAAGTTGCGATATGCAGCTTCTGTCAACATAAAGCTACTTTGATTTGATTGGTCATCTCAAATATTTTTTGACATTGACGAGTGGTGACTGGTCCGTGACAGACGGCTGAGGCAGCTCAAATGAGGATGCTTAAAGGGGTCATATGATGCTACTAAAAAGAACATTATTTTGTGTATTCTTAGCGTGAGCTGAGGCCAGGCTAGCATGAGCTGAAGCCGTGGCTTAGCGTGAGCTGAGGCCGGGCTAGCGTGAGCGGAAGCTGCGGCTTAGCATGAGCTGAGGCCGGGCTAGAGTGAGCAGAGGCGGTTTCATGTTTGTTAATGTGTTTGATTAGTTCAGATTTGCACTTGTGAATTTGCTCATTGAAATATAACTGGTCTGTTTTGATCACACTAATACAGATTATGACCCCACTGTAAAAAATGTATTGTCAAATTAACAGTAACTTACTGGCAACAATTATCCAGTAGTTGCTGTATTTCATTCAACAGTAAAATTACTGTAACACTAACTACAGTACTGTTTAGCTTACTGTAAAATTGAATACAACATTTTTATATAAGAGTAAATATCTCTGTGGATTTAAGACTTTAGTCTTTGCAACTTTACAGATCTTCTTTATGCACCAAGAGCTTGTAACACTCCAAAGAGAAAGGAAAAATTTAAATCGCATCATATGACCCTATATAATAATATATTAGGCAATTATTAAAATAAAAACACCTCGGGAAAATACCGAGGTCCGAACCTCGGTGACCTCATAGTGTCACGCCATGGACTGTTTTGTGTTTGTTTTCCTCCCCCACGTGCTCCATATCCTAGTTTTCAACCGTGCTCAATGATTTCAGGTGTTTCTCGTTGAGTCCCTTGTCTAGTCAGGTATTTAAAGAGTGTTCTATTCCTTAGTTTTTGTCCAGTGTTAATTGTCTATTCCCCAGTGCTACGTGTGTGTTCCTTCCTGTGTGTTCCCGTGGATGAATAAAGACTGTTCCTTGTAAATGCTCCCATGTCTCCGCGTCTCCTCACTCCAGCACAGTAGCAGCAGCGTGACGCATTGCAGGCTATGGGCATGTTGCTAACTGTTGTGGAGACTGTCTCTCTATTCATTCGTGTGAAATCGCATCTGCTTTTCAATACAAAGTATGCTTTATTAGTGTGTGCAGAGTTTGGTCTTTTAATATCACTGTCTAATGCATTGAGCCACGTCAAGTTAAGCCTGTATAGTGTAAATGCAGATATCGGATACGGGTCACTTTTAAAAGAATGTGTAAGCGAGTCATCAAACAAATGGATATAGTCAAAAAATCTGATTTGGGAATCCAGATCTGCAGTGTAAATTCAGCCCAAATGTGGTTTTAAATCAGATACATATCTGATATCTGGACATCCGTCCTATGTCTAAACACACATATCTGATTCCCTGCAGAACTCCCAATGCGAGGGAGCAACATTGAGCCACGTCAAGTTAAGCCTGTATAGTGTAAATGCAGATATCGGATACGGGTCACTTTTAAAAGAATGTGTAAGCGAGTCATCAAACAAATGGATATAGTCAAAAAATCTGATTTGGGAATCCAGATCTGCAGTGTAAATTCAGCCCAAATGTGGTTTTAAATCAGATACATATCTGATATCTGGACATCCGACCTACGTCAAAACACACATATCTGATTCCCTGCAGAACTCCCAATGTGAGGGAGCAACATGTTTGCCCATAAAGATTGTGTTTTAATGCCGGTGTGCTGTATGCGCTCACATTTTATTGATACAGAAATTTGATATAGGTAAAAAAATTTACATTCAAGGAGCTGGTGTTCAAGCCCTGCCCCGTGAGTTTTATAAATACAACTAAATTAATTTAAATAAATATCATCTTGGCGCTACTTTATTTCACTAAAGAATTCTACCTCTAACGAGCTGTAGATAAAATAACCTAACAAATGAAAATTACTGTTATTTTCCATTATTTATCTGTTCAGGCAGATTTTGTGCTGCAAAACATCCATGACAGCTGTTGTCCATGCTGGCAAATAATAATGGCCACTCAACGTGAACTATAAATAATTTTAATAGCACGGCCATTCAAACCCTGAGAGTCTACCATGTGCATAGTAAAGCGAAAGTGCAGACAATCATTTTGGGCGGGAATTCATTTAAACACAGATATCGGATACCAGTCGTGTCTAAAGTGAATGTAAACAAACGGGCCAAAAATCAGATATTGTCAAAAGATCGGATCTGTGCATTAAGACTAGCAGTGTAAATGCAGCCATAGAAATTAAGTGAAGACTGTTCTGGAGATTTCATACCACTACTTATGTTGTACAAAAGAATGTATAACATTCATTCAGTCCGAAACATTTACTTTTCTAATATTT
The DNA here is from genome assembly GCF_001515645.1 of Sinocyclocheilus grahami. Taxonomy (NCBI): domain Eukaryota; kingdom Metazoa; phylum Chordata; class Actinopteri; order Cypriniformes; family Cyprinidae; genus Sinocyclocheilus; species Sinocyclocheilus grahami. Next base: position 23,976 of record NW_015505415.1, on the reverse strand, counting down.
CTTAACAACAGCTCCCCCTGTTGACCCCTGCTACAACTACAATGTCCTGGATGATCTATGGAGAGCCACCAACAATCAACATTCCTCTCAAATAATGTGTGACTCTTGGGTCAGCTGGAACGGCTGGTACCGTCTCTTCATTCAAGGTCAAAGCATTCAGATGCCAGACACATGTGTTGATGAGTATAGTTGTGGCACTATTGCTCCACTGTGGCTGAACGGAGGACATCCAACAGTTGAGGATGGAGTGGTCACTCGAGATGTCTGCGGTCACTGGAGCAATAACTGCTGCTATTTCCAATCCAATCCCATTAAAGTCAAAGCCTGTCCAGGAGGGTATTATGTCTATGAGTTTGTGAGCCCAAGTGCCTGCTATTTGGCATACTGTGCAGGTAAATATATTGACATGTGCTCTCTGTTTATTTAAGAAATTACTATTTTGTGTAATATTCTTTTTTTTTATTGTCTGAATGTCATGTCAGAGACAACCACATCCGAAACTACAGCCAAAACCACAACCACAGCCAAAATCACAAGGACTGGTAATATAATGTGTTTTATAACAATCTGGAGGATTATTATTTTACATGAGCAAATGAGACCCATGTTATGTGTTTGTGACACATGTAAAGAGTTTATCACATTAAATAGTGTTACATCTTTTGTTATAGAACTAGATTTGGTTGAGGTGATCACCTTCATTAAGCAGAATGAGTTGTGCCCATGTGTTGGAATTCAACAGACAGTGGAATGGAATGGCTGATGCTGATTTATGAAAGATTTGGAGTTGTCTCTTAATTTATTTCCAGAGCTGTAGATACATTTCCTAGAAAATGAACTGAGATCTTTGTGGCAAATCTTTTTTTAATTAGTTGTTGTAAGTGCAGTCAGTTTATATAATCCCTCCCTAGTGTACTATCCAATATCTTATCTGGTCATAAAGACACAGGTGTTTGCCACATAAATAGTGAGTATGTATCATCGCTGGATTGTCCTTTTTTATGTCATTATTCTCTCAGAATCTACAACTTCCAGCTCCGATCCCTGCTATGATTATAACACTCTTGATGAATACTGGAGAGACATACGACAAAACCAAAACTATGGACATGATGACACCCTTGTTGAATGCAATAACTACAACATACTAGACAACCACCGGAGAAGCACACTCAATTACGGGTATTGGAATGGCTATGCAAATGGACTTGATGACACTCGTGTAGAATGGGATGGCTGGTATCGGCTCTTCATTGATGGATCAAGTGCTCAGATGCCTGAGTGGTGTGCATCATTTATGTCATGTGGAGGTTTTAGTGGTCTGTGGCTTAGTGGCTCTCATCCTCGTGTAGACAATCAAGGCATGTGTGGCACTTATTACCCACTATCACTCAATGGCCCTCACCCACAGCTGGAAGATGGAGTTGTCACCCGTCAGGTCTGTTTATCGGCGGGTGGCTGCTGTGATTACACATCCCACCCTATAAGAGTCAAAGCCTGTCCCGGAAATTACTATGTTTACGAGTTTGTCAAGCCAATGGTTTGTGGAGCTTACTGTATAGGTGGGTATTTATTCATATGTAATTAAATCATTTACTTTTTTGGGTTATGGTTAAAAATGTTTGATACTGAAATAAAAAATATTTTTTTCTTAATACCAGAAGCCTCAAGCCCTACAACAACAGAGCAAATTCCACCCACAGAATCCATTACTCCACCAATCACAACCACTGGTAAAGTATTGTCTTTTTTTTAAAACCTCAAGAATATCGTTTTACTCATTTATTTTCATTACACATAGTCTCTTAAAATGTTTCAGTGTTTCTGTCCCATTACAAAAGAGTGTAGCAAAATCATAGTTAAAGTAGTAAAAATCAGTATGCAAGACAAATGAGAAGGAAAGGACAACAAGTGCCTAAACACTCATTCTTTATTTGACTGATTTTGTTGCTTCTCTAACTATTTATTTAAAAGACAGTGTAACAAATGGCTAATCATAATGAAGAACGTAACTGAAGTGCATTTTTATTAATAGCAATAACCATACTATTACTGTTTCTCAGACCTCTGTAGACTCATTTTATAACCTCAATCTGATCCCAGACCCAAAAACATCAGAGGCAGGAAATGACTTAAAATGACAGGAAATGCATGTGTGCACACAGATAAAAGATAAGAGTCAGAGTGAAAATTGATAGCATTCATTCATTTATACAATTTTACAGTGTATAATAATACATATAAGATAATTTGGCACAAAGAACATACAATTTATTCAGTGGTTTAAGTGCAGACACCAAACACAAACCAATCATTTTAAGTAAGAGCCAAATTGCGTTTTCAATCAGTTCTTCTCAAAGTCAAGTTATTCAATTGCAAAAGGACTCATGGTAGCCATTTGTTTCAGCAAAATAAAAGTAGATGTTCAAACTCAAGACAAACTGTTTTCAACTTTTAATAACTTTAAACACAAGTGCAACAGAGGCTGCATTTACACTGGCACAAAAAAAAAATCTTCTTTTTTTGCTCACATCTGACAGATCGGAATTTGTTGCACGTGTAAACACAAACATTTTTTCGCATCTGTTCTGAGTCACTTTCGAAGGCCTCATTCATATGTGGAAATAAATCTGATATGAATCGGATACGTGCATTTGCGCCTGCTGTGTATGTGGACAGATTGGATATTCCCCTGTTAATTTGAGTTGGATGTCAAATGTTTTTGAAGCATCTCGCAGTACAGATATATCTTTTACAAATGAAACATCTCTAGTTGACTAGCAGAGTATTCATTTTGTTTGTTTGTGTTAAATAAGAGGCAATCTGGCGCTGAAATGTGTTGCTTTGCTGAGTGCTCATTGCTGCTGTTATGAGTGACGGCGGCTCGTGCACAGACGAGTGCTTCAATCTATTGCTAACCAGGGCCGTAGCAAGGGTTTTAAAATTACTGAGTTACTTTACTGAAGGCTACCAGGAAAACTACGTAATTAAGTTTAATGAATTCACAATATGTGCCCATTCATTATGAATCATATGCCTAATATTTGCTTCATTAATATTGTTTTTTGTCCCCTCACATTGACAGTTCTGAATCACATTACATGAATCATGTCAATTCAAAATGGAGAAATTAGATAAGTTTATTAGTTTGCATTCCTGATTATTTTTGCCAGTCGTTTAACATTTCTATCATAAAACAGCTGTCAGATATGAAATGTTTGGCTACTTACATCTTATCCCGCAATTTATAGCCACTAACTGGAGCGTCACTTTGAAAGTTGCGAAATGCAGCTTCTGTCAACATAAAGCTACTTTGATTTGATTGGTCATCTCAAATATTTTTTGACATTGACGAGTGGTGACTGGTCAGTGACAGACGGCTGAGGCAGCTCAAATGAGGATGTTTAAAGGGGTCATATGATGCTGCTAAAAAGAACATTATTTGGTGTATATGGTGTAATGAAATGTGTTTATGCGGTTTAAAGTTAAAAAACACATTATTTTCCACATACTGTACAGTACTGTTTCTCCTCTATGCCCTGCCTTTTTGAAACGCGTCGATTTTTACAAAGCTCATTGGTCTGAAAAAGCGAGGTGTGCTGTGATTGGCCAGCTATCTAGTGCGTTGTGATTGGCCGAATACCTCAAGCGTGTGATGGAAATGTTATGCCCCTCACCATACTGTGATGCCATGTGCTGGCCGGAGCGAAGAGACAAAAACATTAAAACCCATTACAAACAAGGCATTTTGTTGCATCCAGTGGGGACATAATTACTGATTATAATGACTTATACTGTCTTTTTACGCGTTGCGTTGCATTGCATCGCGCCGCGTAAACATAAAACCCTGTCTGCATTTGTGATCAGAGAAATGACAAACAACAAGTGCTACTCTACACTGCCCAAAACTCGCGTTTGAATCATCAGTGGCAAATCCTTTAAATTAAAACTTGCTTACAGACTGTGAGTCAGAACTGCCGGCATTTTAGTCTAACGTTTACTTTCTTTGCATGAACATTTGGGCGGCATTATGCAAATCTTCCCACATAGTGAGGTAGATATGTGGGGGCGTGTTAGAACGAGCCGTTATAGGTAGGCGTGGCTGACTCTTCACTTTTATAAAGTATATAAGAGTAAATATCTCTTTGGATTTGAGACTTTAAGTCTTTGCAACTTTACAGATCTTCTTTATGCACCAAGAGCTTGTAACACTCCAAAAAGAAAGGACAAATTTAAATCGCATCATATGACCCTATATAATAATATATTAGGCAATTATTTAAAAAAAAACACCTGGGGAAAATACAGAGGTCCGAACCTCGGTGACCTCATAGTGTCACGCTATGGACTGTTTTGTGTTTGTTTTCCTCCCCCACGTGCTCCATGTCCTAGTTTTCAACCGTGTTCAATGATTTCAGGTGTTTCTTGTCCCTTGTCCCTTGTCTAGTCAGGTATTTAAAGAGTGTTCTGTTCCTTGGTTTTTGTCCAGTGTTAATTGTCTATTCCCCAGTGCTACGTGTGTGTTCCTTCCTGTGTGTTCCCGTGGATGAATAAAGACTGTTCCTTGTAAATGCTCCCACATCTCCGCGTCTCCTCACTCCAGCACAGTAGTAGCAGCGTGACACATTGCAGGCTATGGGCATGTTGCTAACCGTTGTGGAGACTGTCTCTCTATTCATTCATGTAAAATCTCATCTGCTTTTCAATACAAATTATGCTTTATTGATAGTGTGTGCAGAGTTTGGTCTTTTAATATCACTGTCTAATGCATTGAGCCACGTCAAGTTAAGCCTGTATAGTGTAAATGCAGATATCGGATACGGGTCACTTTTAAAAGAATGTGTAAGCGAGTCATCAAACAAATGGATATAGTCAGAAAATCTGATTTGGGAATCCAGATCTGCAGTGTAAATTCAGCCCAAATGTGGTTTTAAATCAGATACATATCTGATATCTGGACATCCGTCCTATGTCTAAACACACATATCTGATTCCCTGCAGAACTCCCAATGCGAGGGAGCAACATGTTTGCCCATAAAGATTGTGTTTTAATGCCGGTGTGCTGTATGCGCTCACATTTTATTGATACAGAAATTTGATATAGGTAAAACATTTTACATTCAAGGAGCTGGTGTTCAAGCCCTGCCCCGTGAGTTTTATAAATACAACTAAATTAATTAAAATAAATATCATCTTGGCGCTACTTTATTTCACTAAAGAATTCTAACGAGCTGTAGATAAAATAACCTAATAAATGAAAATTACTGTTATTTTCCATTATTTATCTGTTCAGGCAGATTTTGTGCTGCAAAGCATCCATGACAGCTGTTGTCCATGCTGGCAAATAATAATGGCCACTCAACATGAATTATATAAATAATTTTAATAGCACGGCCATTCAAAACCTGAGAGTCTATATAGACAGTCGTTTTGGGCGGGAATTAATTTAAACACAGATATCGGATACCAGTCGTGTCTAAAGTGAATGTAAACAAACGGGCCAAAAATCAGATATGGTCAAAAGATCGGATCTGTGCATTAAGACTAGCAGTGTAAATGCAGCCATAGAAATTAAGTGAAGACTGTTCTGGAAATCTCATACCACTACTTATGTTGTACAAAAGAATGTATAACATTCATTCAGTCCGAAACATTTACTTTTCTAATATTTCTTAACAACAGCTCCCCCTGTTGACCCCTGCTACAACTATAATGTCCTGGATGATCTATGGAGAGCCACCAACAATCAACATTCCTCTCAAATAATGTGTGACTCTTGGGTCAGCTGGAATGGCTGGTACCGTCTCTTCATTCAAGGTCAAAGCGTTCAGATGCCAGACACATGTGTTGATGAGTATAGTTGTGGCACTATTGCTCCACTGTGGCTGAACGGAGGACATCCAACAGTTGAGGATGGAGTGGTCACTCGAGATATCTGCGGTCACTGGGACAATAACTGCTGCTATTTCCAATCCAATCCCATTAAAGTCAAAGCCTGTCCAGGAGGGTATTATGTCTATGAGTTTGTGAGCCCAACTATCTGCTATTTGGCATACTGTGCAGGTAAATATATTGACATGTGCTCTCTGTTTTTGTAAGAGATTATTGTTTTCATGTAATATTCTTTTTTTCAGATGCAAGGAACATAAACTCTACCTCTACTACTGTAATGCCAGAGACAACCACAACCACAGAAACTACAGCTGAAACTACAATGCCTGGTAATACAATGTGTTGTAAAAATTGTAGGTTTCCCAACCTACAATTTTTAGAGCATTAAATACAAGTTGAGCAAGTTTCTAATGAAAAAGTATATACCGTATTGGCCCGAATATAAGACGACCCCTTATTATAAGACGACCCCCCTTTTTCCAGATGTACCTTTTGGAAAAAGGCTTTTTAAAAACCAAATTTTTGTTTTTTTCTCAATAAAACACGTTTTGTCTTCAATTATTTTCATATTGCATATTTTTCCTATTTTAATTTTTAAAAAGTTTTGAAAGTATGGTAAAAA
>NW_015505415.1:12606-16225 GCF_001515645.1 Sinocyclocheilus grahami | reverse complement strand
GTCAAAAGATCGGATCTGTGCATTAAGACTAGCAGTGTAAATGCAGCCATAGAAATTAAGTGAAGACTGTTCTGGAAATCTCATACCACTACTTATGTTGTACAAAAGAATGTATAACATTCATTCAGTCCGAAACATTTACTTTTCTAATATTTCTTAACAACAGCTCCCCCTGTTGACCCCTGCTACAACTACAATGTCCTGGATGATCTATGGAGAGCCACCAACAATCAACATTCCTCTCAAATAATGTGTGACTATTGGGTCAGCTGGAATGGCTGGTACCGTCTCTTCATTCAAGGTCAAAGCGTTCAGATGCCAGACACATGTGTTGATGAGTATAGTTGTGGCACTATTGCTCCACTGTGGCTGAACGGAGGACATCCAACAGTTGAGGATGGAGTGGTCACTCGAGATATCTGCGGTCACTGGGACAATAACTGCTGCTATTTCCAATCCAATCCCATTAAAGTCAAAGCCTGTCCAGGAGGGTATTATGTCTATGAGTTTGTGAGCCCAACTATCTGCTATTTGGCATACTGTGCAGGTAAATATATTGACATGTGCTCTCTGTTTTTGTAAGAGATTATTACTTTGTGTAATATTCATTATTCTTTTTTTAATTGTCTACATTGTCATGTCAGAGACAACCACAACCGAAACTACAGCCAAAACCACAACCACAAAAACCACACCCGAAATCACAAGGACTGGTAATATAATGTGTTTCATAACAATCTGGAGGATTATTATTTTACATGAGCAAATCAGACCCATGTTATGTGTTCGTAACACATGTAAAGAGTTCTCATTAAATAGTGTTTAATCTTTTGTTGCAGAACTAATTCCTTTCCAGATTGCCATGTGTACTCAATGCAGGATCTACAGTTGCTAGCTGAAATGATTTTCCCAAGAATCTATTACTAATTTGATCGTACAGAATGATTTTTTTTTTAATCTAAAAATGTGGAAAGTTTTGAGTGAGGTACGGTAAGATTCATAGATTTGCATCGGTGCATTGGCATAAAAGTTTAACGATGCGATGCGATGCATTGATTTAAAAAGTGTGCATCAGTTGGCATTTGTATCGCGATGCATCATTTCTAACATATTTGCATAGCTAAAAACCGGTTTATTTATATATAATTATTAGTAGATGTGCTGTACTTTTATTTAGAAAGGGACCACTAATTTGTGACCAATATTTTATAATTAGATTGATTTCTCCTCTCTAAACTGTTTCTCAAGCGCGTTCTCTCATCACCCCTGCTGCTTCGTGAATATGATGAATCAACACTATGGAGGCGTGTCCTGACAGTCACATAGAATATAGATTAACATGGCATAGGTAGAGCTGCATCTTCCACCAAATAATTACAATGAACCAAAGAATCTATCTGTACCATATTGAATTGCATAGCTTCTTATTTTTTTCTATTGCATCATATTGAATTGTTGAATCATGACTTTATCCCACTCCTGACATGATGCATCATTTCTAACATATTTGCATAGCTAAAAACCGGTTTATTTATATATAATTATTAGTAGATGTGCTGTACTTTTATTATTTAGAAAGGGACCACTAATTTGTGACCAATATTTTATAATTAGATTGATTTCTCCTCTCTAAACTGTTTCTCAAGCGCGTTCTCTCATCACCCCTGCTGCTTCGTGAATATGATGAATCAACACTATGGAGGCGTGTCCTGACAGTCACATAGAATATAGATTAACATGGCATAGGTAGAGCTGCATCTTCCACCAAATAATTACAATGAACCAAAGAATCTATCTGTACCATATTGAATTGCATAGCTTCTTATTTTTTTCTATTGCATCATATTGAATTGTTGAATCATGACTTTATCCCACTCCTGACACACACATTTAAGCAGCTCAGCCTTGTTTGATGGCTTTGCCCCTGTAACAGAGAGGCAGTGGCGTTAGGATCCATGTGCAGCTTTATTAGTTTACAAGGCAGGTCGTACAGGCATAAATCGTTAACTGGCGTAAGAAACAACGAAGGCTAGGCAGAGTTGTAAACAATGTTCATAATAAGGGTCGAGGCAGGCAGCAGACAATCAATGGCATGAATCAACAAGGCAGGCAGGGTCAGAATAGGTAGGCAGCAAGCAATCGTAAACGGGTAAACAGTCCAGGTAATCAACAGATATTCAACACAGGGGAAAACGCTCAGAAATGTCTGCAAGGCAAAACAAGACTTCGAAATGAGAGCAGGGAAGGCACAGTTTAAATAGACCGGGCAATAGGAAACACCTGTGCAGGTGATTGGTCTCTAGTATGGGGCATTGTGGGAATTGGAGTCCGAAGGGATCGCTAGTACTCCGGTGATGGTTCCCTCTGGTGGTGATCGGAGGGAGCCACAGAGGCTGAATTTGTGACAGCCCCTTAAACCCAAGGTGTACCGCCCCCCGGTAATTTTTGTGTCTTTGTGTCTGGGGGATCAGAAGAGAAATAAATGATTAAATTGTTTGATTGGTTTATTACGTTTACATTTACATTTTTTTTTTTTTTTTTTGCATTTAGCAAACGCTATTTTACAAAACAATTTGTCCTCCTAGTTAATAGAAATCCCTGTTCTGAACTCAGCTGCTCTGAGGACGAAAGGTGCGGGATGAAAAATGGTGTTTACGGCTGTTTGTGTGAAAAGGACCATCACAGACAACAACAACATCATGACTCTTTTGGTTGGTATCAGTCCAGAACTAAATGTCAAAAAAATTCATTAGTCATTCATTACCTTGGCTTTTTTTCTCTCAGATTTCTCAGAAACCTGTGAAAGCAGCTCTGGCTCCATGTCTGTGTCTCGCTGTCAGCTCTTTGAGGCTGGTTTTCCAGCTGACATCTTACACCTCAATGATCCCAGCTGCAAAGGAACAGTCAGGAATGGCAGAGTGGAATTCCATTTTGATAATGATGAACATATCTGTGCTACAAATCTTCTGGTAGGATTATGTATTATCTATTCAAATACACCATCCAAACATTCGTAGTGCCTTTTAAAACCAGCAGTTGGATTTGGAGTGGGATTTGAACAATTGGAAAATCTCTCTGAGACTTTGAGAATATCTATGGAGGATTATTTAATACCTTTATTTAACCAGGAATATACTCACTTTGATTAAAACCTCTTTTCCAGGAGTGTCCTGGACAAGATGGGCAGCCGAGTTTGCATATACAAATAAACAACATAGTTACAACATACATTACAAAACCAACATATAACCGGTTAAAAACAATTACACACCATTAAGTTGCTCTCTAGATTACATAATAAGGACTTAAAATAATTATAAGACACCAAGTTCTGTAACTTCATCTCCTTTTGGAGAAGATTCCAATCTGAGGCGGCAGCATATTTAAAAGAGGTTTTACCAAGCTCAGTTCTGACAAAGGGCACACAGAGATTGTAATTTGATTGAGAACGTAATGAATGATTTCCAAATAAAGTCCTTTGTATAAAACAACAGCGATAATTTGGCAAATGACCCAAAATTGCCTTATATATCAACAAATGCCAGTGCATTTTTCTCCGAATTCTCAAGGAAGGCCATGCAACTCTTTCACAATGATGAGTTAAAAATTTACAATCAGT
>NW_015505415.1:1376-10448 GCF_001515645.1 Sinocyclocheilus grahami | reverse complement strand
AAAAACTGGTAAAATGTACCAACAATCACATTTAAAAAATATACACTTTTTGATATACCGTAAAAAAAAAAAAACATTGTATAACAGTCTCGAGGATTATTGTTTTATGTGAGCAAATCAGATCCATTTTATGTGTTATGACACTTTTAAAATAATTTAACACAGATCACCATGTGTACTCAAGTCAGGATCTGCTGATTTTTTTTAGTTCTTTAAATCTAAATATCCACTATACCAAACACCTGGACTAATATTACAGTGGGCCGTTTTATAATCAAGGGGTAATTGATTATAAATGCTAAAAAGGTTAATTTAATTCCCTAGAAAACATCTTAAATTGAGACCAAGAGCAATAATCAGTCAAGGGTCTAGATTGTTTAGTATAAGGATATATGGAAATGTAACAGCTTGTCTCTGCAACACAAATGTTATAATAACATTTCATTCTGTTGGTGGGGTAATATGTAAAGCTGAGAATTGGTTGATTATGACTTGTGGGTTACTAAGCAGTGCTTATGTTTACATTCATATTTTTGCATTTACTAGATGCTATTTTACAAAACAACTTATTCTCCTAGTTAATAGAAATCCCTGTTCTGAACTCAGCTGCTCTGAGGACGAAAGGTGCGGGATGAAAAATGGTGTTTACGGCTGTTTGTGTGAAAAGGACCATCACAGACAACAACAACATCATGACTCTTTTGGTTGGTATCAGTCCAGAACTAAATGTCAAAAAAATTCATTAGTCATTCATTACCTTGGCTTTTTTTCTCTCAGATTTCTCAGAAACCTGTGAAAGCAGCTCTGGCTCCATGTCTGTGTCTCGCTGTCAGCTCTTTGAGGCTGGTTTTCCAGCTGACATCTTACACCTCAATGATCCCAGCTGCAAAGGAACAGTCAGGAATGGCAGAGTGGAATTCCATTTTGATAATGATGAACATATCTGTGCTACAAATCTTCTGGTAGGATTATGTATTATCTATTCAAATACACCATCCAAACATTCGTAGTGCCTTTTAAAACCAGCAGTTGGATTTGGAGTGGGATTTGAACAATTGGAAAATCTCTCTGAGACTTTGAGAATATCTATGGAGGATTATTTAATACCTTTATTTAACCAGGAATATACTCACTTTGATTAAAACCTCTTTTCCAGGAGTGTCCTGGACAAGATGGGCAGCCGAGTTTGCATATACAAATAAACAACATAGTTACAACATACATTACAAAACCAACATATAACCGGTTAAAAACAATTACACACCATTAAGTTGCTCTCTAGATTACATAATAAGGACTTAAAATAATTATAAGACACCAAGTTTTGTAACTTCATCTCCTTTTGGAGAAGATTCCAATCTGAGGTGGCAGAATATTTAAAAGAGGTTTTATCAAGCTCAGTTCTGACAAAGGGCACACAGAGATTGTAATTTGATTGAGAACGTAATGAATGATTTCCAAATAAAGTCCTTTGTATAAAACAACAGCGATAATTTGGCAAATGACCCAAAATTGCCTTATATATCAACAAATGCCAGTGCATTTTTCTCCGAATTCTCAAGGAAGGCCATGCAACTCTTTCACAATGATGAGTTAAAAATTTACAATCAGTACGTAATGAATGATTTCCAAATAAAGTCCTTTGTATAAAACAACAGCGATAATTTGGCAAATGACCCAAAATTGCCTTATATATCAACAAATGCCAGTGCATTTTTCTCCGAATTCTCAAGCCATGCGACTCTTTCATATAATTCACAATGATGAGTTAATAATTTACAATCAGTTATAAATCTCAGAGCACCCATGGTACAAAGCATCCAAGGAAGAAAGAAGGTAAGAGGGGGCATGCTGGTAAACCACATCCCCATAGTCGAGAATCGGTAGAAATGTAGCGGACACTAGTTTTTTCCTCACCTTAAATGGGAAACATGACTTATTTCTAAAGTAAAACCCTAACTTCTTCTTTAATTTTTTACTCAGATACTTAATATGTGAACCAAAACTTAATTCGTTATCAATGATAATACCCAAATATTTGTACTCTGACACTGAGGTAATTTGACTCCCCTGAGAAGTTTGAAGGACAATAGAGTTCTCTAAAGAAGTTCTAGAATTTGAAAATAGCATACATTTAGTTTTTTCAACATTTAAAACCAACTTCAAAGCACAAAACCTGTTTTGGATAATATCAAAAACAGACTGTAATGCAGCCACAGATTGTTGCTTAGAGGGAGCTGAACAGTATACAATAGTATAATCTGCGTAAACATGGAACCTTGCTTTATCAATATTAAAATCGAGGCAATTTATACAGCATATATACGGAATAATAATGGTCCAAACACAGATCCTTGTGGAACTCCCTTGACAACCTCTAAAAGATCTGACTGAACACCTTCCACCTGTACACATTGGGTTCTACCCATTAAATAAGCAGTGAACCATAAAATATCATGTTCTGATAGTCCTACCCATCTAAGCCTATCTAATAATATGTTGTGATCCACAGTATCGAAGGCCTTTAATAAGTCAATAAAAAGACATGCACAATGTTGTTTATTATCTAATGACTCCACGATATCATTTTAAACGTTTAAGGTGGCTGTAGTAGTACTATGTCCTTTACGGAAACCAGACTAATTATTAGACAAGATGCTATGACCATTTAAATACTGTGTCAACTGTTTACTAACTAGATTTTCCAAAAGTTTTGAGAGAATACAGAGCTTAGATATAGGTCTATAATTATACATTGAAGAAAGATCACCCCCTTTTGACAGAGGAACAACAAACGCTGATTTCCAGATCTTAGGAATTCTATTAGTTATTAATGAGAGATTAAAAAGATATGTCAACACAGAAGAAATAAAATCAGCCGCTAGTTTTAAAAACAGCGGGGCAATATGATCAGGACCTGGCGATTTATTCACATTTAATTATTTTAAAGCAGAACAAACATCAGAGAGAGAAATTCCTTGGAAAACAACTCTCTTGTCCATAAATTACATTCAGCTTCAATAAATTCTAAATCAGAAATCATATCATTCCTTATTGGAAATAAAGACCCTGATACAATAAAGTGACTGTTAAAACTATTAAGCATTTGCTTTTTATCTGTAATTTTAGTAGAGTCTGTCAATATACAAGGGGGAAGCTCTGTAAATGTTTTGTTACCAGTTAGGACTTTAATATTCTTCCACAGCTTCCTAGGGTTTGTCAGATTTTCTGTAGTTTTATCAAGAAAGTAATCGGATTTAGACTTTCTAATCGCTACTGTACACTTGTTGCTAAGCTGCCTAAAATGTAGCCAGTCAGAATTTAAATGTGTTCGTCTGGCCTTAGCCCATGCTGCATCACGCTCTTGGATAAGATCATATAGGGCAGTTGAAAACCAAGGATTGTCCCAGTGTTTAACTTTGTTTTCTCAAAGGTGCGTGCTTATTAATAATTGGCATAAAACTATTATAAAAATAGTCCCAAGCATTTTATCCCAATCAATTTGAGCGAGATCATATAAGAAATATTGCTCATTAAAATATTTCATAAAACGCCTAGTTATATTTCTCAGATTCTGCTTGGGTAGCTTCTTATCTCTGGCTACTGCCACAACACAGTGGTCACTGATATCGTTTGCGAATACAGAAACTGAAGAATATTTATGCAGAGCATTTGTAAAGACAAGATCTATTTAATGTTTATTGGAATTTCAAATTAGGCCTAGTGGGTGTATCTACCAATTGAAAAAGACGACTATCACAAAACAATTTAAAATCATCAGATATTGAGTGCGTCCAATTCAAATTAAAATCACCCATTAAGATCAGTTCTTTGCAATTCAAAGAGGCCAATGAATGCATTATAGAATGTAAAACACAGCTAGAAGCTGAAGGAGGTCTGTAACAACCAGCTAAAGTGAGCTGAAAGGTCTTAGACACAGAAAGATTTAAAGCTAATAGTTCATACTGTTTAGTTATTGACACTGAAAGTATTAATGATGTCTCAAGATGTTCTTTGACATAAATTGCTACCCCCCCCCCCACCCCTTTTGAACCTATCTGCTCTAAAAACCCTATAACCAGCAATACTAATGTCGTAAAGCCAGGATTCAGATATGACTATAACATACGCATTTGTATTTTTAGCCCAAATATACACCATATCCAATTTAGGCAACAGACTACGAACATTTAAATAAAACCCAATCCAGACCTTAATCTCAACTCGACTGGGGTATGAAAGTTTGAAGCAATGTGTGGTCCTGAGTTTGGAGATACATTCCCAGACATTAATAACATTATTACTATTAAACTCCTTCGTTTAACTGAATTACTCACTCTAATTCTAGTCATCGGCCCCAAACAAAAAAATATATTAAGCGTACAATAATTTACCTCCCTAGATAAAGCACATCTCAAAAAATCTAAATACATAAAATTCATGGGGTACAACATCCCATAATGTTGTTCAAGAATGACGTAGTTAGTAGATACTCCATAATATGTCCAACTATCAAAATTGACCAATGATGAATTATATGATAAAAATGGACCTGAAGCAAACCCGCTGCCACTTGTATATACTTGACAAAATGTCCAAAACAAACTTAAAAAGAACATGCTTCCAGTGGTTAAACACCACATACTGTACACAAGCAAGTCGACGGCCACAAAAGTCCAAATAAGCCCGTAAAACAAAGGCAGACACGTACCAGTCTCTTGTGCTCCTGACGAAGATCCTCGCTGAACAGCCAATTTACACCCAAAATGCAGACTTGTAGACTGATGCCTTTGTGCAATGTAATAAGCATGAGCAATTCAATAAAAACAGTCAGATTTAAATCCAAATCCCGATCAAACAAAGCCACGCGGGCCCAGAACTCCAAGATTCAGGCTCAGATGGTAGCACACATCCACAAAAAAAAAACCTTTGGGCCCTTCCATTTGTTACAGATTGATTCTTTGGAGGGCCCAAACAGACCACTTTAAAGACTACTCAAAGTCTCCAAAAGATTCAGTGGGGAAGGGTGCACAAGACCTCACCACAAAAAATTGAACTTGTGCCCACATTCTCCACCATTAATATATAACCCACCATTATTTCACTTGACAGTTTTTGTGTGTGTTTCTAATGTTGCTTTCATGAAGTTCTTTGTAATAGAAATACAATTTTAGCTAAATTACTATATGTGTTTTTCACAGGCCAACGGCACCCACTTCATCTATAGTAACTTTATTCTGGGGACACCGAGGTCAGAAGGTCTCATCAGCAGAGAGAAAATCCTTAAGCTTCCTTTCAGCTGTGTTTATCCTCAAACACAAACACTTTCCATGAATAGGGAAATCAACCCACTGGAGAGGTGCGAGTCAAATACAAATTCTGATTTTAGCTGTACTGTTTTATTAAAATGTTTTCTCATCATGTTGTTCTAACTCTGGAATTTTATTGGTCACACTTTTCAATGCAGTTAGTCCTCATGGGGACTTTCAAGCTTCAAAAAGAAAACAAAAGCACCACAAATGCATTATAGAAATGGTCTACAGTGGGGAAAAAAAGTATTTAGTCAGCCACCAATTGTGCAAGTTCTCCCACTTAAAAAGATGAGAGAGGCCTGTAATTTTCATCATAGGTATACCTCAACTATGAGAGACAAAATGAGAAAAAAAATCCAGAAAATCACATTGTAGGATTTTTAAAGAATTTATTTGCAAATTATAGTGGAAAATAAGTATTTGGTCAATAACAAAATTTCATCTCAATACTTTGTTATATACACTTTGTTGGCAATGACAGAGGTCAAACATTTTCTGTAAGTCTTCACAAGGTTTTCACACACTGTTGCTGGTAATTTGGACCATTCCTCCATGCAGATCTCCTCTAGAGCAGTAATGTTTTGGGGCTGTCGCTGGGCAACACGGATTTTCAACTCCCTCCAAAGATTTTCTATGGGGTTGAGATCTGGAGACTGGCTAGATGAATCATTTTGAGTAAAAGATCAGATGAACAAATCGCTTCCAATTCGGACATCACTACTCCTCTAATGAGCTGTCATGAATGTGTCAAAGAAAACATTGTGGATGTGAAAATTTTCAGTGAATAATGATGATAGTTTTTGCGTGAACTAATCTTTTAAGCAGAAAAATACATGTATATAAAAAATGTATATGGTAATATTTATTTTAAACAAAGATTGTAATTGAGGTTTAAATTTTAGCACTGATTTGGGTGGATTAGAACCCCTGCAGACAGTCGGTCAGAACTGTTTTGACATCTAACTTGAAGAATTCACCACAGACTCCAGAATCTCATTTAAGCTTTTACTGATGGAAAAAGGTTGTGGTTCTAGAACAGAACAGATAATCGTACATTAACAAATTATTAAATAACATTTAGAAACAATGATCATGCCATAACAATACTTTCAAGTATAAAATAAACACAAATTAAGGCAGTTTATCATGTCTGTGCATATAACTAGAGCAGTCATTCTATGACAGCCCACAAGATGGCGCCATTACTGCACTAGACATGACTGAGGCACACATTTTTTATATTGTAAACAGCGAGACATTAATCGCGAAATAACTCGATAAGACGTTAACATACATCACGGTAAATACTTAACATTACTTGCATCAGCTATAATGAGCATGAAAGTAAGCTTAACGGTGACAATCATCTATTTGATGTCGTAAACACACACATAAGTATGGCGCAATAGTGCTAGATGAATCTCACTCGCGGGATCAAACAATCGGCAGATTTAAATAAAGAACAACAAAATACACTTACTTTATATGCACGCACAACTATATTACATCAGTAAGTTTGAGATGTTGCCGACAAATGTGAGATGAAGCGGTTTGCTCATGAAAAGAGTTCGCGTTAAGCATGTCTGCTCAGCGCACTTGCTCCACTTCCTGACCGCACGTGATGCACATGATGGTGACGTTGCAAATGTTGATTGGTCACAGGAAGAAAGTTCAAGAAGCCTTTTGAACAAAGATTAAATATTTTACCCTTAAAACTGATCTGTCCATTATTTCAACAGTGTTGTGCACAGGACTCTTCCCGCTGGTGAAGGCAGATATCAGGTTCGGATGATTCCATATGAGGATGATGAGTTTACTCGGCCCTTCACTGGTAAAGTGGATGCAGAGCTCGACCAGAAGATGAATGTGGAAGTTCGTGTCGAGGGGGTTGACAGCCGCCAGTTTGCCCTGGTGATGGAGACGTGTTGGGCTACACCTGTGAATGATCCTGATCACAGTCTCCGCTGGGATCTCATCGTCAGAGAGTAAAGCAATGTTGTTTTATCTATTCTTTAAAGCTCTTAACTCACTAACATTTAAAAAAAATAAAATGCGAAAATAAAAAAATGCGCATAGACTGAATAAATAATATGCCATATCCCTTTAGGATGACCTCACATATTATCTTTCAGTATTGCTGTACTAATGCAAAGAATTCCATTTATTGTACATAGAATGCAAATGTGTGATGATTTACAGGAAATCACTTTTGAGTTGAATGTCTTTCAATTTAAACAATTTGATTTGTTGATGGTCATTGTCAATATTCTCAGGTGTCCCAATCCAAATGACGACACAGTGGAGCTGCTGCAGAACGGCGTCTCGACATCCAGCCGTTTCTCCTTCAGGATGTTTATCTTCACTGCAAACTCCTCTAAGCTTTACCTGCACTGCGCTGTTCACCTGTGCCTTCTGTCAAGCAATCACTGCTCAATGGTGAGTTTGGAAAACCTCTCATAATTAATAAAACTGTGATGATAATATGTTTCTGTGTAGATATTGAACGAATGTATGAAAATATACTGAATGTATCTTCATAGTTAAATGTAGTGGCTAAATTGTAAATTTTTAAGAATTTACCATTGACACCCCGTTGATCAAACAGTAAATATTGGAAGGAAAATTGGAAGGGAAATGTCCATAGTGGTAAGGTTTGTACTCTGCTGGAGACTTTGTGCACTCCTTTATGTTTCATGTTTGTGCAATGATATTTATTAGGGGTTTACACAGCTGGATTTTTGCATTTCTCTTTTAGGACTGTAACTCTGAACACCACTGGAGAGAGCACAGGTCTCTGGACTTCCATGACAGTGCTTCCATATCCATGGGTCCTCTGATGTTGTCTGAAGGGAACACAGGTGAACATTTCATTTATTTTAATCATTTGTAAATTAGGGTTTCTGTTGATTTCTGCTGGCAATACATTACATTTCATTGCATTATATTCCCTGTTCACAGATGAGTGGATCCCAGTGAAAGTGAAAGTATCTGAGGCTTCTCATCTCTGTGGTTCTATGATGCTGTTGCTTGTTCCTCTGATGAGTGTCCTGACCCTCTTTTAGCATTTTTCCACAACAAATGTGCAATATGCACATGCATATTGTCTAGTGCCATATTAATGAATGTGGAACTGATGCCACACTGGTTGTGGGTTTCTATTTTTTTTTATATTTCTTAGGTGTTTTTTATATAGCAAAATAAAATAATTATTTAGTTCTTTATTTTCTGATTTGCAGTTATTTTTCAATCTGTAACATTTAGTAGCTTAAGGAAATACTTCTATAAAAGACTGAAATCTTTCTGAAATCTGAATGAAAAACTGAAATATGTGATATTGTGATGGTATAATGATTTATTTCCTTAATACAGTTTTATTCTGACATTTATTAAGGTGTATAAATTATAGGGACATGACTGTACGATGTCATGTAAGTAGCTCTTGGTGAATCTTGATCAACTTGTTACAACAATTACTGGAAAAATCCACTAAGAGTCATTGTCTGGTGGTTTACTAAAAGTCCTACAATGTATAAGAATGACAATAAACCTGACTATCCAGACTATCCTGACTGAACTAAAGAGTAAAAACGTGAGATAAAGTCATACAGTACTGTAGAGAATAGAGGTGCTTTTTTAGCTTTTTGTCTTTTTTATGTTGGTGCCAAGTTTATTGCCGAGTAAGACTGAGGCAGAATCAATACAATTACAATGTAGTCATTTGTCAATGTTGCACACTAGCACCTGTTTCATTTTGTTAATA
>NW_015505415.1:0-810 GCF_001515645.1 Sinocyclocheilus grahami | reverse complement strand
ACATTTAGTAGCTTAAGGAAATACTTCTATAAAAGACTGAAATCTTTCTGAAATCTGAATGAAAAACTGAAATATGTGATATTGTGATGGTATAATGATTTATTTCCTTAATACAGTTTTATTCTGACATTTATTAAGGTGTATAAATTATAGGGACATGAAAATGCAGTCTGAATGACCCAAAAGGTAAATGAGGAAAATTAAAATTGAAATAAATAAATGGTTAAGCAAAAT
The DNA here is from genome assembly GCF_001515645.1 of Sinocyclocheilus grahami. Classification (NCBI taxonomy): domain Eukaryota; kingdom Metazoa; phylum Chordata; class Actinopteri; order Cypriniformes; family Cyprinidae; genus Sinocyclocheilus; species Sinocyclocheilus grahami. Next base: position 576 of record NW_015505415.1, on the reverse strand, counting down.
GAGTTTTCTTGTTTTCTCTTTTGTAGACATTTCCTTTTAGTAAAACAAATAAGAGAAAGATTAATGACCAGTGTGTTACCTTTTTGCTGCTATCTTTGCAATTTTGCAGTTTTGTTTATCTTGCATAGTGATGCTTTGATAAAATGCATGAGAAGAGCCTTGCTATTTTACTTTCCTCTCTAAAGGTTTTGAAGAATGTTCCACACTGGTTTAATTGTTCTTTCTTTGAAGGTAATATGGGGTGAGGTGAGAGCCGATCCTAGACTTCTGGGGGCCCTAAGCAAAACTTTGTATGAGCTGCTGTTGTATGTAGTTTAAACACATAAAAGTAGTGATTGTGTTACTATTGGTCTCTAAGTGTTAATATTAATTGATTCACCAATTAATGTAACAGATATACTTTAGCTAAAATTTTACTTCACATTTATTTATCATCAGCTTGCTTATAATGAACATTTGGATTAAATTAATTCCCTTTAAGTACGAAAATATTTATTTGTATAGAGAATATTCATCCTCTGCAGTGTTTCTACGTGACATGACATGTGGCCAAGTATGGTGACCCATACTCAGAAT
>NW_015505414.1:1209439-1220661 GCF_001515645.1 Sinocyclocheilus grahami | reverse complement strand
GGCCATGGCAAAGCAGCCTCCGAGGCCACGGCCCCAGCCCCCGCCTTAACTGGGGATCCGAAGCCCTCCCTGGGCTTAACTGGGGATCCAAAGCCCTCCTTGGGCTTAACTGGGGATCCGGGGCCCTCCCTGGGCTTAACTGGGGACCTGGAGCCCTTCCTGGGCTCAACGGGGGATCAGGAGCCCTCACTGGGCTAGACTCGGGGACTGGAAAGTGCATACGAGGAGCTGGCACTGGAGCGAACTCAGGGGCTGGAGCTGACACTGGAGTGAGCTCTGGGGCTAGGATGAAGGCAGAGAACAGTCCTTTTCTTTTCATCCTCCTCCTTGGGTTACGGGGAAACTGGGCAGCTGGCGGGCTTGTCATGGTGGTGACCGGCAGGCTTGCGTCAATGGCGGCCGGTGGGCTTGACTTTGCAGCGGCCAGTGGGCTTGATCGCAGCACGGCCAGCAGGCCTATCTTCGGAGCGACCGGCGGGCTTGACATCGGAACGGCCAACGGGCAGGCGAGAGCTGCGGCCCGCGGGCTGGAGAGAGCCACGGCTGGCGGGCATGACTTGGGAATGGCCGGCGGACTTGAGAATGCCGCGGCCGGTAGGCTGGTTCTGGCTCGGGGTCAGACATTCCCCAGACACCAGAGGATCCCTTCCCTCCAGCTTAGTCCTGTGGTGTCTGGTAGGTCCACGGAGCGATGGTAATTGGCCCCATGCCAGAACAGTGAGTTGATGGTGGCGTCATCTAAAGCCGTCGCCGCGGCGAGTCCGCAGAACTCCCGGTCATACTCAACAAAGGGGAGATCTCTGCAGGCTAGGGCTGAGAAACGTGCGGCGATTTCCATGAACGCGGGGAGAAGAGGCGCTGCTCACTTTTTTGTTTCGAGTCCAGTATTCTGTCCCGGTTGCACTATTGAGTGGAGTGAGGAGCAAGGAATGGAGGGAAATGAGGAGTACATCAATCCAGAGAGATTTAATGATAACAAGGAAACACCAAAAACTCACATAGCACATGTAGACATGAACAATACCGGACGCTGAACTAAAAACAGGGAACACTATTTAAACACATGACAAGACAAGGGGATAACGAGACACACCTGGGATCAATGGAAATAAACGGGGAACACCTGGAATTAAATCAACATAATCAGGACAGGAACAGGAAACTAACCAAATATGGGCAAGGAGGGCATATGGGGAGCAAAACACACACAAAACACGAAACAAAGTCTGACAATGACTGGTTTTGTGGTCCAGGGTCACATATAAGAAATTATGAGTGCTGCATGTTCTTCCTGTCCTTGTTGTGCTCTTCTTTTCTTTTATGTGGGCTTTTAGTTTGTAATCTGTTCAGCTCCTGTGTTTTGTTGTTTTTGTGTCTAGTAGAGCTCCTCGTTTTCTTTTATATGTTTAGCCCTTGGTTTCTTCAGTTCTTTGTCTGGTCTTGTTTCTTTCATGTGTTTCTACATTTAAATGGACTGCCTCATGTTTGCTTTCCTCTCGTCTCTATTATTCCTTGTGTTTTGCTTTTGTTTGTAGTTTTTGCTCTTACATTATGCTTTTTCACGCTTTCAACTTTAATGAAACAAAAACACTCTGTAGAATAAAGGAAACACATAATCACAAAACCTTCCTATACATATGATGTTAAAACAGCCAGTGAACAGAATGGGTATACCAGGGGTGTTAATACACAGACTAGGGGCTTTTGCCATTCGTGAAACACGAGCAGAACAATCAATGGTTAGGGTTGACTTTTATTAAGCTAGAGGGAAAACAACAACAACAGCCTAAATAAATTAAATCTTTGTAATAATCTTTGGTCATCTTTCTCTCCTTTTGTGACTCATATGCCAAACTGAATGAACAACGTGGCCTCTCTCATTCAGGTCAGCAGATCCTCATTTGTGTGTTTAAGAAATAAACTGGTCTTGGATCTAACTAAAACTGATACTACACACAGATCAGCTGCAGTGCAGGGAAAGACAATTTCATTATTGAGTTGAATCCTGTTGGCAGGCTCAGCAACAGCAATGAAAAGCACGCTGGTTCAATACCCTCTTCAGAAACAAGGCTTAATCAGACATCTGCCGAATAAATAACGCTCTCATAAAGGCTATTTTGCAGCACTCAAAACAAACCATGCATTAAATACAACCTGAGCTATTAAACCTGAGAGCAAAAGGTGCCTAGATATCCTTATTTAAAAGAATATTGCAGGCTCTCGTCCACCGAGTAGCTGCACACGCAGCTCAATCAATGAAAAGGCCATTAAGCTTAACAAACCTGCAGGATCTATAAACGCTCTATTGGCTCTTGAAAATAAATAAAAGCACAGCTGGAGAAACGGCTAGGAAACATTTACTCATGCATATATGTGGGACAGTTTAAGCACTAGAAATAACCCAGGAGTTTGTCAGTATGGTTAAATCAACCGTAGATGTAATAGTTCATAAACCACCTGTGATACTACAGCATACAAAATTAAAAAAACAACATATTTTCCAGTTTATGAAACCTATTGAGTCTCAAATACTCAGAAATTTAATTACTGCATAACAACCAATGTTATATCAACAGAATTTCCCCAAATGTTGTCCCAGCAAACACTACAGCATGAAGGAATTATCGTTTATTGATTGGCTGCTTGCTGGCTTCATTTATACTTTTGTTGTTGTTATTTTGTCATTGCTGATTATTTGTTGTATTGTGATGTAAAGAGCTCCTCTTTCTACATGTGATGATTGTCATTGTTCTTGAGGTTTATGTGTCTAGTGTTGAGGCCTATATGTTCAGCTGTTTAAAATTATATCATGGATGTCTATGTTGTAGGATGATTGTTCCTTCACAAACAAATATAGTGGAGTTCACTTAACATATTAAGTGTCCTTAACTCCGCCGCCATTGACAGAACCGTGTTTCCACTGGAGTACGGTAGGAGGCGCTTCTGAAAGAGTGTTGAACGTCTGGATCAAACCATGGTGAAGAAGAAGCAGAAACAAGCGATCACGTATGTAAGCAGTAAAATAACGCAATCATCAAATATTAAACAGCATGCAAGTCAAAACTGCTTAACGTTCCTGAGTGGTTTAGGACCATGCAAGCTTTGGATGTGTTGAGGGAAGCGATCTGTTGCATCTATGTTTTGACCATCGTTCTGAATCTGATCCAGATCTTTTACAAAAACTTTTTTGCTTTTTTTCATGAAAATTACCAACATTCAAGTGTTGATAAAAAAAGATTGCATGAAGCTAGAATAAAACAGATTTCTTTGTTTTAAAGCATACGTTTAAAATGCATGTTCAGATATTCATACCAAATAACAACTAAATACATGTTCAGATACTAAATATTCTTGGTGCCATTAAACTTTTGTGAAAATGATCAAAAATGCTGGGGTGGCTAGCAACTTTTTTTTTTAAAAAGCTGGCGGGGAAAGATTTCAAATGATATATACAGCTATTAAAACAGTAAATTAATGTATTGTGCTACCAAATGAAAATTTGACTAAATTGACTAAATGAGGCATTGCGTTTAGTGAATGAACAAATTCAAACTGACAAAGCAAAGTAGTGTTGCTGAGCACAATAGTCAAGACAACTTAAAAATCGGAGTTCTTAACAAAAAAAATTTTCCAGTGCTTGACTCATCCATGCCAAGTTTTCTGAAGCTATACAAATCCAAATTCTCCATTTCAGCTCTCCAATTTTGTCCACATCACAGTCTCATTTGGAAGAGTTTTACTGCATTGCTTCTGTATATCCATAGAGCGCTTGTGTGGGTCATGTTTGTGAAGTGCTAACCCGAGTCTGACTCAACACTCTCAGTCTTTCCACTGGATTCTTTTCCTCTAATTACTCCTCTTTAAGTAAGCACAAAAATTAAATATCAGTCACAGCCGTGAGCACGCAATTCGGCATCAGCTCTTAATTGCTTTACTTAGGCTTGTTCTCCTTGCTATGTTTAATTGGTCGTCATGACGAACGAGGGAGGGAAATCGCAAAAGCCACCATGACAAAACAAGATTAGAATAGCCAAGAGAACTGACTCAGTGCTGAAGAAGTCGGGATTTTGTGTGCTTTGGTCCTGCTAAAGTCAAGATTAATCCAGCTGGGCTTGTGGACGTTCGGACACTTGTCACAGGTGAAGAATGGCTCTCATTGTGACTGGCCTTCTGCTGTGATGGACAAGTGTGATTTCAGCTGACAAATCCCACCTGATGTTTCTGCAAGTATAGGGTCAAAATGCATACATTTCAGTAAACTTCAAAAACCGAATATAGATAGCCTGCTTTGAATGTAATAAATAATATTAAAAAGAAAAAGAAAACTAGAATAAAATATTTAAATGAAATAAAATATTTTATTTATTTATAAATTAATGAAACTTTAAGAGCAGTAGAGTGGTTTTGTTTCTTCTTGCAGCATAATAGACAGCGGCAGAAGCATCTATTAGGCTGCTTTTGCACTGCAAGACCTGATGCATAGATCTAATATTCTGACACAAATCAGATCTGCAGTCACTAAAAACATATCTGACTGTGATTACTTGCTAAGACACTGCTACCATGGCCAAGAAGTGCATTTGATCATTTCTGATGCACACATCCACATGCAGACGATCAAAAGCAGCCGCCTGTCAGTCTGCCTGCATTTTATAAAGAGATCGAGTGGGTTTGATACAACATTTATCATAATATTTTTTTTTTTACATTTTTGTATCGACTTGGGGGGGGGGTAATATTTCTTAGCATTAAATTGAACTATAAATACACTGAAGTAATTTGTGTTGCTAAAACTTTATTCTCATAATATAGACTTTATTCTCAAAATACTACAACTTTAATCACTTAATTTTAGACTTATTCAGATATTTCATATCGTAGATATTAATCTTGAGCAAAAACACAAAACAAGACAGTTTCAACTTCCTTTCCTTTAACAGTCAAAAGCAAAGCATGCTGGGAAAATCAAATCTACTGTAACTCATTCAGATTGAGTAATGCTTAATATAATTAGTTATTGACTACATAACTTTTTTCTATTAAGTATTGAATTTTTAGTATTTTAATAAAATGAACTTGTTCATTTGAGGGTTTTGGATGAAATGAAGGTGACTGGGGCGTGACTTGCAATTTTGAGGACAGATCAATTTATGAACGGCTTATGAATACTGCACTGTTCAGACGGTAATTGTTTCTCATGGGGACATAAGGTAATTTCAACATTACAGGGTCTAGTCTGTTATTTTATTGCTGTCCAAATCCAGAATGTCAGTGTTTTTCTCCCATCACCTGCGTAAAATTATCACGGCCAAATGACATGGTTTTTTTTGACAAACACCAAGGTAGTGTGGTATTTTAATTGCCATCTGAATCCACATCTCTGAGTTTACAAAAAGGGATCGATCCAAAAGTCGGTTTGTAAATCCTTGTTTGACCACTGCCAAGCACCGTACAGTATCTCTTGCACTTCATGTCAATGTGCTCGCACTTTAAACATGAACACTACACTGTAAGAAACTCACTGGGAAATTCACAGTAATTAACCAACAGCAAGTGACAAGTAACTTACTGTAGAAAAGAACTACATTAATTAACTGGCAGCAAGTGACAAGTAACTTACTGTAGAAAAGAACTACATTAATTAACTGGCAGCAAGTGACAAGTAACTTACTGTAGAAAAGAACTACATTAATTAACTGGCAGCAAGTGACAAGTAACTTACTGTAGAAAAGAACTACATTAATTAACTGGCAGCAAGTGACAAGTAACTTACTGTAGAAAAGAACTACATTAATTAACTGGCAGCTAGTGACAAGTAACTTACTGTAGAAGAAATAACCATATTTTCGCTGTTCATTTACAGTAGCAACCATGTAACTGTAAAGTAAAACTCGCTAATTTGCAAGTGAAACTTTTTTTTTGTGCTTGTTACAACAGACATTGTAGCGATTGGTAGGGAATGTGATCGGTAAAGGACCTTAAGCGAGGAATCGAACACAGGTCGCCAGAGACACAGTTGCACTATATGTCAGTGCGCTAACCACTAGACTATCTGTACCAACAAGTTCCATTGCTGGTTAGTTATATTGGTTCAGCCCAAATTAAAATAAAAAATACAAATGAATATGAAATAAATAATGCATGTTGCACGATTTAAATATAAATATTCATTTATCAACAGTCCCAGTTAACTGCTCATCATTATAACAAGCTTCATTAATCATTCTTAACTTATTGCTAGATGTGTTGAAAACAATAAAATCTTGATGACCTTCTGGTCATTTTTAATTTTTAATTTTTATTAACAAATACATTTGCTTCCTGTATTCTCTATTCAAACCTAAAATGTAATTGAATTACAGTGAGGTCAAATTAAATACAGTCATTGGCTGGAAACCCAGCTGCTAGTGTAGGCTACTATGTTTTCCTTCTCTATCCCAGTGGCTGGGTTACATTGTTGGTTACAGTAATTTTCTACAATACATAATTGCTTGTTGTGTTTTCTACAATACATTGGAAGTTACTGTAATTTTGTGCAAGACATTGCTGGTTACTGTGACACTCACAGTACTTCTTACATTACTGCAATTTTGACTGAAACTACGGTATTCTAATGTGAACTAGTATACAGTAATTTCCTGTGCACAAACACAGTAAATTCCTGTAGATTTCACATGAATTTTTTTTACAGTTTATTACAGAAATGCTGGAAACTTTTACTAAGGTGAACCAGTATACAGTAATTTCCTGTGCACAACACAGTAAAATTCCTGTAGATTTCACATGAATTTTTTTACAGTTTATTACAGAAATGCTGGAAACTTTTACTAAGTCACTGTTCCATTATAACAAGTGGAAGCTGTTAAGAAGAAAAAAGAACAAAATCACACAAACCTTTGCAACTTTCTTTAAATGTTCAGGCTACATATCTAGTTCATTCATGAAACTATAGATGGCGCAGGCTGATAGGTCTTTAATGCAGTCTGCTGACAATCACATCACCCCAACATGGCATGAGCTGATTGGTCTCTGTTACATCTGCTGCTTAACATTTAAATCGTTTGCATCTGCATTTTCTGTAAGCACATATTACAGCACGCTATCAGAAACCCTCCACCTCCCCCAGCTCCACCTGTCTAGATCTGCTTCAGCTAATTTCATGTACGTATGTGTAGCATTGTCATATCCATTATCATGCCAAACTCTTCTTAAAGTGTGTTGAAGAAGCCAGGTCAAATGTTTACCTTGTGAAAGGTTGTGTTAACTTGATTATTTCCACATTTTAAAAATGACATTCATTATTCTGAGAGAGAATATATGTAATGAAAATGACTGCTGTCTGTTGTTGTAATGTATATTATAAGAGATTTTGATATGATTCATCCTGAGGTTTTCAGCGAACACAGAATGCTTTAGGGACTTTAAATGAACTTGTTTTATGGAGAGAGAAATCCTCATACTGAGAATCCATGTGAGATTGAGGGTCTCCATAAGCATTTTGAATAAAGATGAATGTGATGTAATTATTCCAGCAGAGCAGCAGAGACACACATGAAATACCCTTCGAATGAATGACTCATCCTTGTTCTTTTCTCTTCTGTACATTATGGGATGTCAATACTTTAGATTCATGTGCTGCTAATGCAAACCCTCCAGTCAGGATTCATTTATACACAGAACCGAGAATAAGAGAAAGAAATGTGAAAAGACAGAATGGAAAGTAGAAAGAAACTGTATGAGAAAGTCTTTTGAAGACACAGAAGCAACAGCTTAGTTTAATTAACGCTTGGCTATCGATAAAATGAGCATACAGTGTGACAACTGAACAGCTTATCCCAAATGTTAATTAGCTTTTATTAATTGTGTAGCTACTTGTCATTTCTGAAGGCCTCCATGTGTCTTAAAAATGTCAGACAGACTTCTGATGTTCACTTAAATGGCAATTCTGTCATTTACTCACCCTCATGTTGTTCAAAATCTTCTTCCATGGAACACAAACTTTAGAATGTGTACTAGGGATGGGCGATACCCCTTATTTTGTTTTCGATATGATACCGATATCTTTCAAGGCAGTATCGTCGATATCGATACCGATTCGATGCTTCAGCACAAAATTTTTAAATTATGAAATGTATTAAATTATTAAATTACTAAGAGTAAAATGGGTAATGAAAACCACTTAACTTTGTTTAAAACACATTTTAACCTGTTTAATCCTAAATTTTTCCCAGACATGAAAATATCCAAATGATGCGTCATTAGTAACCCTTTGAAATAATCAATAATTTTTTTTTTTTTTGGAAAAGTGTGTGAAAAATAGTATTTTATGGTCAGTCACAATTGTAACCGGTGGGATAATGAAGTTCTATGCTTACTATTATGCATAAAAAACCCTTATACAACATTGATAGGAATACTGAGATCAAATACAAAAAAATACAACCATCAACATATTTCAAAATTATTATCACATTTTTATATTAGTGCTACCAGTATTACAGCATTAATATTCTAACTTATTTGTAACATTTGAAGTTTTGATTTAGTGCAATATTTTGTACTGCCATTAGGGACTGCCAGTGACCGCTGTTGCATGCATTAAATGCAACCTTTTGATTCTGACAGTGTATGATTTCTATTAACATTACAGAATAGAACATGATCAATATTATCTTTCAACGTTCAATTTAAATAATTGTAATTGCACAAACTATGTAGGTTACAATTTCAATTTGTTTATTGTGAAATAACTCAAACATTTATGTTTTTATTTCTGTTCTCTGATAAGCATTGTTCAGGGCTGCCGTTCCCAAAAGCTTTAATGCTTTCTTATGATACTTTTGGGAAACGCAGCCCTGTGTGAATGCACTCAGAAGTGAGTGAACGCTCTCTGTGATTGATTGGTTCTGTCTTGCAACATTTGTGTGTGTTCAGATGAGCAGGAAAACAGTTCTATCCTATACAATTACTAGCTAACAAAGGTTATTCGTCCAATTCAGTGCATATTGTACGCATTATTATTATTATTATTTTTGTTAAATAAACAAAACCACTGGTAAATAAGGTGCACCTTAGTATCGATATTTTTTGTTTGAGTATCGATACTTTCGATACTCGCATCAGTATCGATATATCGATACGCCCATCCCTACTGTGTACCAAAACTGCCAGTATAAGCATGATGAAAATTGTATTTAGTAATGTAATTATCTTACTTCTTTTAGCTAATGCATTCTGACTACTTTAGATTACTTTTTTAAATAACTTGATATAAACTTACCATTAAATATACCATACTGATATAAAAAAAAAGAAAATACATGAAAGATAATATATCCCATTATTTTGAAATCAACATCATGCTGAGTATTTAACATGACATTACACCAGGATTTCTCTAAATACAGAGTTCTGGCATGAAACTCTAGATGGCGCAGTCCGATAGGTCTAACTCAATCTGACCTAATGACATCATTATCACATGGCACAGCTGATTGGTTCTCTCCTGTATCGGTAGCCAATGAGCTCGCTGCTCAACATTCAAATATATGACTAGTGTTTGCTGTAGCAGTTGCAGCTTGCTTCAGAAACCCTCCACCTTCCCCAGCTCCACCTGTATAGATCTGCTACGGGGTGATTCATGTATGCTATATGGGGGTTATTTCATGCATGTTATATTTGCAGCAGCAATATTTCTTACATGCTCACAGCAGCATGTTGTGTATGTATTGGCTGTAGTAAGTCTCGGTACTTGCTCTGCCGCAGCAGCAGCGTAGCAGATCTATTCCACCAAGACCAAATACATTAACATTGTCATGTACATTACCATGCCAATCCCTCCGAGAGTTGTCATGACAGAACTTGCGTTAATGTAAGAACAAGTCTCCCAAATACTCAATTATTTTTCGATCATTATTAAGTAAGTCTCTTAAAAATGTAAAACAAAAATAAATTATTTAAAAACAAAAACAATCAAAATATAACACTTGAACAGTGAAGATAGAAATATTTAATTTGTTTAAGCATGTCAATGTGACCATTAACTGACATCAGAGAATTGTGAACATGTGAATGCCTTGTTAAATTACTGAAATATCAACTTCCTCAGGGATATTAATATTTTATGTCAAAGGTGCTTTTTATTACATTTACACGGCCATTCTATATTGTGAATATAGTCAAATCTAAATGCTATGAAACAGTACGATTTTTGGAAAGAAAACTTTTAAAAGAGGAAAAAGAAGAATTAGGGAAAATCAATCAATTATGAATGATTTACTGCCATTTAATGAATAATATGTAGTCATGCAATCCATAAAAATTAACTCTAATCTGATTATGAGCATTGTTATAGCATGTAATATAATCCAGTTATGAGAACTCAATTTTTGGAATCTGATTACGTAAACCAGACTACATGCAATCAATTGGTACCCATATAGGTATGGTCTCTAGAATATGTTTTTAAAATGTTGAACTGCATAGTGATCTAACTGCAACCAAAAATGGAGCATCGTGAAAGATTTTGTGCTTCTATTTGAGCTTCTGTTCACACACCAGACACAAGTGATGTCATTAGCAGTGCGAGATATCAGTCTTATTTGTCACAATGGTTGTTTTGGCCTTTGGCTCATGTCACTGAGGAACAAACAAGGCCTGGTTGCAATGCAAATCTCTGGAAAAACCCACAAATCAATACTAAGGAGATGTGTGAAGTGGGAAAGGGCAAGTGTTTTGCAGTCCAGTCAGATTTCACAGGTCCTGCCACATGCTTTATTTTGGCAAATGCTGAATGACGTGTGACTTGATGAATCGGAGTAATGATTTCACTCAAGAAACTGCCTGTAATGACTTTACCTTGACGACCGTGCTGTTTTGCATTGGTAGAGGAAAGCGGTTAAGTGGCGTTACGGCACAGTCTCGGAAGTACTGAAGCCTGCCATTACCTGTTTCTGGCCCATTTCTCTCAAGGGGAAAAGCAATGAGCACAGTGCATTTAGACCGTGATGCTTCCTCAAACACGGCCATTACTATGGTGACCACCACACCACGGTCACGAGGGCAGGATTTCATCAGGTGTAAGTAACGTTGTTTTTGAAAATAACACCCAGAATATGTCCAATAAAATGTTTTCTTTTTTCTCCATGTCTATATCTGTCTGTGCTATAAACACACACTCATTTTGTATCCTTGTTCCTGTCATAAAAAGCTTTAGTGGGCTT
>NW_015505414.1:1208837-1209429 GCF_001515645.1 Sinocyclocheilus grahami | reverse complement strand
AAAAGCTTTAGTGGGCTTTCACAAAACCCAAAACGTTGTTGTTTCCTTTTTTTAATGGCGATGGCTGGCTCATTTGAAGATTGCACTCATATAATGATTTGAGTGATATATGTTGACGATTGTTTTTTTCCCCTGATTTCACTTATGCGTTATTCACAACAGGCATACCATAAATGTGTTTAATGTATTTTGGGCCTAAAAAGGCATGTGAACAGCAGCAGCACACATGTTAGGAAGTCTGATCAGATGGTTGACGTGAAACGCTACACTGTAAAAAAGAAAGATCTGTTAAATTTACGGTAAAAAAAACGGCAGCTGTGGTTGCCAGAACTTAACTGTGAAAATATGGTAGCAACATTTTACTGTTTAATGGATTGAATTTAAAATTTCAGTAAATAAAGTATGTATGTCATTAACTGAAGAAAACAAACCTAGTGAAGTACTAAAATCTGTTTATACATTTATAATTTTGTACCTTTTTTATGTTTATAATTCCTTTATACAGTAATACACTGATAACCACCAAAAACACAGGTGCTGATGAGAAAGACATATATACAGTGGGGCAAAAAAGTATTTAGTCAGCCACCAA
>NW_015505414.1:1205448-1207339 GCF_001515645.1 Sinocyclocheilus grahami | reverse complement strand
AGTGATTAGCACCTGAGAGGAAGAGATTCTTCTCAAGCCTCAGCGCTGAGGAAACCCCTGCCATCCGGAGACAAAGGCTCAGATGATTGGCCTGCTGGGAGAAATGAGCTGTTCCTGCTGTAATAGCACCCACACTTATCATCCTGCAAACAAGCCGGAGCCTTTCAGCACTGGATGTTCAAGCAATCACTTTAATGTCTTTCTCCAAATGGCCATGTTGATCAGCAACTTCTGTGTTTGTGCAGAGTTCAATCATATCACCCCTACCTACTCTTCCCTCCAGCTAGTTTCTCCTCATCACTGTGGAAAGTCACACAGTTGTTGCATCCCGATGTGGTAGAAACCTTGTGAGTAGTTGACCTGATTACACTGCTGTAATTGCCTAGTCTATTGATTTAGCCAAGTAGGCTCAACTTCTAAGTCCCGGACAGTCTGGAGCTCATTCACTGGCACGCTGATGCATATAGCAGATGCTATGCAATCTCATGTACAGTTTGGCTACCTGTCAGGAAGATCACCGCATTTGCCAAAGTTCAAAAGTTTTCCAGGTTAGCAGTTGCTTACGTGGCTCCAGTGCTGAGACCTGAGTAAGTTTAGTCAGAGTCAAGGCGAGACCCAGGGCCTTAAATTTAACACTCGCGAGCGTCAAATGCATGTAAAAATCAGCATTGGCGAGTACATGAAAGAGTATTACTCGCCAGTTGGCCGGTAACTTTTTAAAATTAATTCTAACAATGCCTGAGAACACGATACGGTTTAGTGTGATTGCCAAATCACAAAATTGTACAAATATGTAATCTGATGTGCTGTGTGTTTCAGAGTGAAGTGCAGAACTTTGAACTTTTCATGGTAAAATCTCCATCAAGTCCTGTGAGTTTGAGTCACTCATAAATCATTTGAAAATGCACATGCACATCTTCCCAAGTTTGTAATGAGAACAGTTTTGTCTGATGTCAACAAAGAGAAGCATTTCATAAGAGAAGTTTACCCATGGTTTTCCACCGAAATAAAAGCTCTGTGGTTTAAATTTTGAAAGGAAAGGAAAACATTTTTGTATTGTAATTGCACTGTTGTTATAAAATAATAATAATAATAATTATTATTATTATTATATAAATTGCACTAATTGCACTGTTGTTATAAAATAATAATAATAATAATTATTATTATTATTATATAAATTGCACTAATTGCACTGTTGTTATAAAATAATAATAATAATAATTATTATTATTATATAAATTATTATATAATTTTATATTTTTTTGTTTATGTTTTGAATAAATAATAAATCAATAAAATTGCATTATGATGCGTTTGCATTATGAGTCCGTGTCGAATCCAAGTCCTTAACCAATTGAGTTTGAGTGGGAGACATTTATTAATGTCTTGTCATTTTAATTTTATGTTGTCATTTATATTTTTTATCTTTCATGCTACACGTGACGTAATTCCACTGTACTCTGTTTAAAAAAAACAAAACACTGATGACGAGGCAGAAGAGTTCCAACACATGTTTAATAATAATCCACATGAGATTGCATTAGTAACACACATAAACGTGAACGTGACCAAACAAATGAGAAACGAAAAGACTGCATTTTAAATACCAGACAAATGAGGGTTAAATGACAAACACCTGTGTTGATAACATAAATCACCATGACAACAAAAGAGCGGTGGAAAAACTAGACAAAAGGAAACCAGGATCTAATGAATTACAAACTAAAAGTCCATGAAAGCAAACTAACTGAACATAAATTTTGAGTACAAGTCTACTCTAGATGTGTTTCCCCAGTTTGTTCTGCTTATTTTTAATGAAGTAATGCACATTTATGTGTGGTAAGTTTTCTGAAGTCTCCAGCCATTGGCAGGTGTGCCAACAGAGCCC
>NW_015505414.1:1204633-1205223 GCF_001515645.1 Sinocyclocheilus grahami | reverse complement strand
TTATTTGGTGTACTATTTATACGCACTTTCATGAGATCGGGTTGGCCAACATGATAGTTTTAGGTCCTGCTGAGATCAGAGGACGGTCAAGTCCAAATCTCAAGACTCAAGACCAGGTCCGTTCTCGAGCACTGCAACACTGTGTGACGCTAGCATAGGCATGTTTAGCATAGGCTGAAGCCACTAGTGCACCTCACTTTTCTCCAGTGAGTCCATGATCCTGACCTCTGTTCTCCAAAGCGATACACATCGCATTTCACTGGATTCCCTTGCCTGCCAGAACAGGATTTACGACCCTGTTTCTGACCTTCTGTTTATTTGTGTAATCTACAGACCATGACAAGCCAGACTCCCGCTAGGCCAGTTATCAGTAGCATCTGCTCACCTTACACACAGAGGCTCTCCAGATTAAGCCAGACCTCGATAGAAACTCTCCAGGTCTAGAAACAACTGCAAATTACTTTCCAACTGCAGACAGCTATATTGTAGCACCATGGTACTTTTACACAGTTTACTTTGGAAAATAACGAGATGTTTTGTGGGAATATGTTTTGACTTAGGTTTGGGTTTCTTACTTAAAAACTATTCTA
>NW_015505414.1:1202690-1204477 GCF_001515645.1 Sinocyclocheilus grahami | reverse complement strand
ATTAGTATTCATGTCAGTCAGACTTTGGTGGGTATACATGTCCCTTTGGTAAGATCAGGAAGTATGCCCCCTAAGACAGAAAGGAAAAACGTGCTTGCAGCTGTGATTCCGAGCATAATGTTGACTACAGTGCCGGGGATTTGCTTTTTAAGTATTTTCCCAGCCCGCAAACTATCAAAGACTTAAAGAGCAGAGTCTGGTGAACAGCATATTTACATCAGGACAACTGTAATGGATTCAGATGCTTTCTGATGAGATTGAGATTGATTTTCTTTGTGAGCTCCTCAGTTGTGGACTTTGCGAGCTGAAGGAGCGCAGCTGCTGCCCTCATTTTCACAAACACACACACACAAATGGAGGCCTCGCCGTCACTCTGCTCGACGGACCCGCCGTATCCATGGTAACGCTCCAATGCTGATGCTGGCGAACTGATGATCAACTTTGGCTTGAAGGAGATGCAGCATGCTGTGATGGGATATTGGCTATATCAACTCGGATGCATGGATGCACAGGGCTGTAGCACACAGAAAGGGAACAGGTACGGCTGGCATTTTAGAGAAATCCACACAAAAAAAAACAATAAGAGGCAGAGAAGCTCTCGAAATGACAAAAAGCAATGCGTTTGCACTATATACCAAACATGTGTAACTTACAATCATGGCAGCAATTCTATCATGTTATGTATTAAAGTATATACTTAAAAAATGATGTATTTGTGCAAAAATGCTTCTGCAAAGCCCTTTTGAGGTTTTTTTAAAGAGTTGTTTTCTCATGTAGATGCGAACCATTAAAATGACTAAACATGTTAGCTCCCTCTAGAGGCTGAAGAGGCAAACAAAACAACTCTGACACAAAAATCACAGCTGGGTCATTCTGTGGTGCCATTTTGAAAAGGTAAGTACATTTAAAGTACATTTAAGTTTGAAACATTCTGTCAGACAAACAATGGTAACACTTTAGAATAGGGAACACTAATTCACTTGTAACTACGACTTTTCCCTCAATAAACTCCTAATTTGCTGCTTATTAACAGTTAGTAATGTAGTTAAGTTTAGGTATGGAGTCGGATTAAGGGGTCATGCATAATAAGGCATTAATATGTGCTTTATAAGTACTAATAATCAGCCGATATGCATGCTAATAAGCAACTAGTTAATAGTGAGAATAGGTCCTTAAAATAAAGTGTTACCGTCACTTTTGACATTCTAGCAACTATAAGCAGCTTTGAAACTACATGTCAACTTAATCTACTACCTTTAATCCTAACCTAACAGTCCACTAATGCTCTAATGAGAGTTAGTTGACATGTAGTTGCAAAGTTACGTATAGTAATTAGAATGTGTGAAGTAGACTATTGAAATAAAGTGTAACCTTTTAAAATGTCGGAATATAATTGTGTTTACATTTTAATTTGACATTACAAGCCCAAGTAAGTGAATGTAATGCTGATATTTACACAATTGTTCACTTTTGAATTATCAGTTGTTTGCTATATAAATTGATGGTGAGAGAGCAGACATTTAAAGACTGCTATAAACTAAAATACTGTATGTAGAGAGAATATAGACATTTCTAGGTTTTATTTTCATATTTTGTACTTTCTAATGTACTAAAAATAAATACAAATTAAATAAAATAGATTTTTGCTGATGTGTGTAGAACTAAGTCATTTTTGACGTATATTTATATGAGGTACATTTATGGCAGGCATTTTGTAAACTTGTAGTATGACCGAGCTGCACTCTGTCACAATTCACTCGGGGAGCAAGGAACGAGGAAACGAGGAG
>NW_015505414.1:1193030-1202680 GCF_001515645.1 Sinocyclocheilus grahami | reverse complement strand
TATGTTTTGACTTAGGTTTGGGTTTCTTACTTAAAAACTATTCTACTGCATACAGATAGTCAGTACATTTGGGAAGTGACACAGAAGCAAGCAAACACTTGTGTTAATCGGCTAAGTGGACATGGATATTAGCCAACGCGATCATTTCAAAATGGTCAAATATCAACCCATTCAATCATTAGTATTCATGTCAGTCAGACTTTGGTGGGTATACATGTCCCTTTGGTAAGATCAGGAAGTATGCCCCCTAAGACAGAAAGGAAAAACGTGCTTGCAGCTGTGATTCCGAGCATAATGTTGACTACAGTGCCGGGGATTTGCTTTTTAAGTATTTTCCCAGCCCGCAAACTATCAAAGACTTAAAGAGCAGAGTCTGGTGAACGGAAAACCGAGAACAAGGAGGACATTCAAAAACTAGGCCGACAAACAAGAACTGAAAGGACTAGGGCTTTTAAAAGCAGGATAATTGGGGAGGAACGAGACACACCTGGAATCAAATTAACACAATCAACATGAGGGAAAAAATGGGTCACAGGGGCAAAAACACACACAGAATAGTCCATAATCCTGACACACGCACACTTCACAACTTTTACAAATTTGTTTGAGATTTTAAGTAGCGTTTATATTCAAGACCACCAAAACCGAGACCAAGTCCAGAGTGTGTTGAGACCAAGACAAGACCAAAACCCAGGCAGGGCGAGACCGAGTCAAGACCAAGACCAAAGCAGCACTCCTGACATTTCTCTGAAAGATCCATATTTACTGCTGGAAATGTAATCAATAAATACAATTAGAATAAGAAGACACTATGTAGAACTGTTACGGGGCGAACGAGATGTGAGACGTGCGGATCCATATGTAAGGCTTTATTCAAATACATGGTCAGAAACAGGCAGGGTTGAACACCAGCAAACAGATATGTAGAGGGCAAGACACAAGAGTATTCCTAGGGCTAGCATGGGTCTTCGATCGGCGAACAGAATCCAGAGGGCTTGACAAGAGGGGTAATCCAATAAACACAGGCAGAAGGTCAGGAACAAGGCAACACGAAGTGGTTAGACTAATACTCGGCAGTTTGAAAGGGATCAGAGTGAGTGTTATATAGTGAATGTGTGATCGGTTACAGCTGTGTGCAAATAGGTGCTGTGTGCAATCAGTGCAATGGATGATGGGATATGTAGTCCGGGATGACATGCAACAGTTTGCGTAGTGCGAGAGTCAATGTAATGGAAGGGTGACCTCTGGTGGTGAGTGAATTTATGTTCATAGACCGGATTCGTGACATTACCAATCAAATTAAATAACTAACAACGAAATTCATCTTTGCACTGCAGAGGTGGCACAGAAGCTGCATGTGAATTGGTACAATTACAACTGCATAAATATTGTTATTGTAAAACTAAAACCGCCAGTAGGCTAGGTGGCGGCAAATCACTTAATGAATGAGTCATAGAATAATTTATTCAACCTATTTGTTCAAAGCAGCTGATTCATTCAGTAACGAATCACCAATGTGTTGCATGGAAATGCACAACAGTCCTGCTATGGATGTGTCTGTAACTATTTTCATTGAAACAAAATGTGTCTAAAATGTAACTCACTTAATACTAACTTGTTTGTTCAACATTTCTGTAATGCTAGGAGCTGAGCAAAGGTGAGAAGAGGCAGACCAACATGCAAGCTGAGTTTATTAACAAATGAAAAGACTAACAAAGCACAGGAACACAAAAGAACAGGAAACCCCGATCTGGGAATAAGGAACACCAGCATCTACAGGGAGCACATAGGGGTAACTAGGGCAACAAACAAGGGAGTGGAGGAACAAGGCAAACAGGAGGTGAGCACAGAAGTGCTGTACAAACATGAATAAAATATAACAAAAACAGTATAAAACGAACAGTTCTCACACTGTTAAATGCCAAACTGTAAAAGTAAGTTTTCAAACTAGATTTAAAAACAGCAAGAGTTTAGGCCTGTCTAATATATAAAGGTAGATTATTCCAGAGTTTCGGGGCCACCACTGCAAAGGCACGGTCATCCCTGCTTTTCAGCCTTGCACGAGGGACGACTAAAAGCAAATGGTCAGACTAAAAGCGCAGGTCCTCCAATGTTTCACTGTCTGCCACTGTTCCATGGCCCAGGACCTCCATTGTTTCACTGTCTGCCACTGTTCCATGGCCCAGGACCTCCATTGTTTCACTGTCTGCCGTTGTTCCATGGCCCAGGACCTCCATTGTTTCACTGTCTGCCACTGCTCCACTGCCCAGGCCCACCACTGTTCTGCGAATCTGATCCTGTTCCCCTGCATGGGCCTGGCCCTCCATCCCTCCGCTCTGTTCTGCCTTTGCTCCACCACCCTCCTGGACTTGTTGGGTTTTGGGTTTTGTTTCACGTTCATGTTTTCCATGTCTTTTGTTTTGGAGTTTAGTCTTGGTCCCTGTTTAGTCATGTGATTCCCTTGTCTGTGTGTTATGTTCTGATTGGTTCCTTGGTTCATGTGTCATGTTCTCATTGATTGGTTCTTGTCATGTGACCTGTATTGTTTGCTATAAGTAGCCATCATGTTGCCATTGTCTCTCATCAGGTATTGACGTTGTAACCTGCTGTCGGTGAGTCTAGTCTATTCATGCCAAGTCAAGTCTGATCAAGTCAAGTCTGTTCAAGTCATGTCAAGTCTCTGTTTGGATTATGTTTGTATTTTGGATTACTTTTTGAATAAACTGCACATGGGTTCTTAAACTCGCCTACAGTGGACTGATCGTATATAATATCCAATATCAATATTATAATAATATCTTGAAAATCCTCATCTGGTAATCACAAATGTCTAAAAATCCTGGAAAGATGCTGGAGCCCTGAACGTTAGTGGCACCATAATGGATTTACTGCCTTAGTGAAATAAGGCTTTGTGAGTTTTGATATTCAATTAAACTATTTTTATTCATCACTGGAAATGATTTGCATTGCTTCAAGGGTGGCATGTCCTTGGTGACAGATTGGACATTAGCATACCTCTCCATGCGAATTCAGCCTTCACACACAGCTCAGCTCCTTCATCCCTCATCCATATTCAGCACTTCAGATGAGTGTGATCTGTGTCTACAACACACATTCTGTCATCATTTTCTCACCCTCAGGGTACCTCTTTTAGGAATATCCTGGTTACTTTTTCCATATAAAAATAGTATGGAAGCCCGTTTCTGCCACAGAATAGTTAATAAATAAATAAATAAATGTGATTTTTTTTCTCACAATTCTGACTTTTTTATCATAATTGCAAGACATAAACTTTTTTATACCACATAATAAAAAATAAGGTAATTGCAACTTTTAATCTCACATTTTTGACTTCTTTTATCACGATTGCTAGTCACGCACCGGCTGTGTCGAGGACGCGCTCAGGACAGTTCGGACATTGCAGTGAATCAGAGGTAAAAAACGATATAAATACTGTTCAGTTTCTTGCACAGACCGATCGTTTTGTGTCTTTACACATCAACGTATCGTCACTAGCCGCAGGGTTTAATTAGGTTTTGTTTGTGTATGTTTTTTTAACTCTCAAAACTGTGATTCCCATTCACCTCCATTATAAGACTGACAGACTGCAACGGTTTGATTTAAAAATCTTCGTTTGTGTTCTACTGAAGAAACAAAGTAATCTACAGCTTGGATGCCCTGGGGGTAAGCAGATAAACATCAAATTTTAATTTTTGGGTGAACTATTCCTTTAATAACCTGTGAAAGTGAACATTAATGTAACGTGAACAGCTGTAAACCATTTATTAAGGAGTTATAAACAGTAATAACCCGTGAAAGTGAACATTAATGTAACACACAACACACAAATCATTTATGGGGTGTGTGTCGAACGTCACATGACCAAACACGGAAAACAGGTCTCATCTGCTTGTCGGAGAACGTGTTAAAAGCCGTATTAACTAATGGTTATGCCTATGGATTTTTAAGGTAATCAGTTAAACTAGCTGGTTGTTTTTATTGTTGCTGTTATATTCAGTTTTAATATCTAAATATGAGTGAAAAGAATAAGAATAAAAATAAAAAACTTTTAGATATCAATCCTCATATGTGATGGACATTGGTTATGATCTACTTTGAAGGCATCTTGAGTAAAACAGCTCCATATTTAACGAAGCGTATACAAAACACTTGAACCGGAAGCGACGAGACCTGTTTTACAGAATATGGAAGTCTGTTGCGCATAACCCCCATTTATTGATCATTATCACTGTCGCCGGCCTCTGAGCCTTTTTATAATATTCTGGAAGAGTTTCTCTTGTCTCCACTGAAATTTGCTCTTTTTCCATCCCTCAGGCTCCGTCTGGCTCCATCTTTGTCCTCAGTCACTCCGGCTCTGCCATGGTCTTCCGGGTCTCTGCCTCCACGTCAGTCGCTTGAGCCGTCAGCTCTGCCTTTATAGTTATTAGTCATTTATGAACACCTTTATAATAAAGCCTTTACAAAGGGAACCTCAATGTAACGTGTTATCGACATCAGTAACATGAGGGTGAGTAAATGATGGCAGAATGTCAATATTTGCTCAAACGATCAATTTAATTTGTCAGATATAGTGCATCAAAGGAATAGAGGTCACTTTTGGTCTTTCGCAGCATCTTTGTCTCTGTTCCTTTTGCTGCGGACAAATTATGATCCACATACAAAACATGAAATAAGGTTATGGTTGCCTACACAGCAGTAAGTAATTGAAAGTCTTGACACTGGAAAACAAAAGCTCCATTGAAGACGGCAAATTGAATTTGGTAGTATCCATTAATGTCACTACAGCAAGAGGGAGAGAGAGAGAGAATGCTCTTCAAGGTAATTACCTTCAATTTTCTGCTATTAAACTCCATCAGAATGGACAGAGCGCTTATCAGAGATGAATCTACACACATACAGAGAGCGCTGGCCTCCACTGTGTCCACATCTGCACAGGAACAACCTTTATTTGCACACAGACTTCTACGAGCTAATGAACTAGCCAATAACTTGAAACGGAGGTCAACATTTAGACAAATAAGGATGAAATTGTTTGGTATGTGTCTTAGAGTTTTGTGTGAAATATTCTGAAGCAGTAGGTTCAGTTTATAAAATGTGTCACATGAGTCTGAACAATTCTGAAGCTCTGTGAACTTTGCATAAGTGGCCTGCTAAAGAAGTCAGATCTACTCGAGAGCTTTCATGCATCCTGCTTACTGTGGCAAGAGGTTGTATATAGCCAAAAGATACACCAAAATATACAAGTATTGAAATACTTTCCTGTACTTTTCTATTCCAGGCAATGTCATTTAATCACATAATTCGTTTAAAATTTGCTCCAAATAATAAAATATTTTATGATTATTCAAAAACTGGTATAACTCATTCAGTTCATCCTCAATAGCAAATGGAAAGGTTCAGAAAGCCATAGAGCTAGTTTCAGATGCAAAGTAAAATATTTTATTGAAATGCATAAAAAAAAACTTGAATACATAACGCACACAAGAGGGCTTCAGCAAACCTCCAAATGGGCCTCAAGATGGCTTAAAGTGATTTGAAATAAGACAAAAAGGCATGAAAATAAGCTAAAACAACTCTAATTAAAATGTTAATTGTCCCACTCAACTTTTTTTTTCCGTTTGAGAAATGTCTTGGAAAACCTTGATATATGAGGTAGACTAAATACAAAAGTTTTGGGCACTTTTATAAAGAACATACAATTAGAGCCAAGCTCTAAAGAACTTTCTCATGTAGAAACTGTGAGAAACGATGAATTTCAAATCTCTATCCTTAATTCTTATTATAAACGACTGGAAAAGTTGTGTAAAATAACTGGTTAAAAGAGTGCGATCCCTGAAGAACATTAAGCTCTTATTTGCATTATTATTATTTTAGTGACTTATTTTACTTTACGGAAACTAGGAAGTAGGTTCAAATACGTTTTGAAGACAAAACTAGGCCTATAGGGGGCCTTTGAATACCGTTGTGAACTATGGGCAATGGCCTTAGAGTCGAAACGGTTGAGAACTGCTAAAGTTGCAGTCTTTAAGCACAGAAGAAGTCCATGTCCTACAGAGAGAAAGAAAACCAAATGTATAATGCATTATCAGGATAAAAAGTATAATGTGATCAGCAGTAGATTAAATACTCACAGTGGTTGGGATCTCAACCGTTTTCTCCTGAAAAACATGTGTCTCATTGACATAGTTACTGGGGAAATATCCGATCACACCCATCTGGTCTACATAGCGCTCACTGTAGACCTGCAAAAGCAAAGCTGCTGCTGTGATTTCTGGGTTTGCAGTCAGATCAGCTGAGGGAAAATGTCAAATGTAAAGACACACACACTTCCAGACCAGAAGACTCCGGCTCGCTCTACAGGCTTGAGTTTAGAAAACACATAGATACTCTGGCCACGTCTCAGGTTGATGTATCTGCAGTCTGGAGCGACGTAGTCTTCAAGACCTTTAGCCATTGAAACCACATCTGTGAGGCAGAAACCAGACTTCATAAGCAAAGAACATGAACAGCTACAAAAATAAAACAAGAACTGAATATTCCCACCACTATTGCCCAGGAAAGAAGATGCAGTTTGTTGAAAGCATGTTAACCAACATGTGGTGTACGCTGTCACTAAGAAACCTGCCTCTCGACAAAATCTAAGCTACAAGCATCTGTGACACAGAAATAGCTTTGGACAATAGTAATCATAATTAATAACTAGCTTGATATTGTTTCCAAGTCATTAAGCATAGCTTTGCCGTGTACTGTGATGAACAGTGTAACTCACATGAGCAGTCCTTGTCTGCACAGATCTTGAAGTTTGCCAGTTTCTCCATGAGAGCAGCGTGTGCCACGTGACCCACACAGATCCACAGGAAGATCAGGCCGAGTGATTTGTCCATCTTCAAAGAATGGTAAGGGAGGAATCACTTCTCACTGCATGCACGTTCCCCGCTGAGAGTCCAGCTGCACATTCCAGGCAGCTTCAGGGAAAGCCAGCCACTTCCGGACTCACACTCACTCTCCAGACAAACACTGACTCGCATGTCTGCTGCTTCATCAACTGCAGTCTAATAACATGGCACAGCACTTTTATTAACAAACATTGCATAATGCTTCATACAAAGCAATAACGAATAGCCTATGCAATACAGTTTATACCACTGTTTGTGTACATTCACAACACATTACACATTCCCATATCTGCAATTTGAGCACGGAAGAGATAGGAGCACGGAGACAAAGATGATTCGGTAAGCATTTAATAATAATCCAAGATGATGAAGATTCAATAGACACACAGGGAGACACAAGCAGCATACTCAACGACAATAGCTGACAATGAACTGGACTGAAAGGAGAACTAAAGTACTCAGACCATTGTAAAGCGTCCTTGAGCCCGAAGGCGCTATATAAATAAAACATCAGTATTATTACCAAATGAGGATAATTAACAAGGCACAGGTGAACTAACTAATGAAATCAAGGGGAGACAGAAAATAGGTCAATGGACAAAAGCAAGGCGGAAGAACAGGAAAACACAGAAAACAAGCTCCATACTGTGACAGCTTGACTACTGGATTACTCTGATTGTTTGTTTGTGTTAAGATAATTGATCAGGTCAGCACACTTGAATTACTTTTGTGATGCCACCCAAACAATTTTGAGGACTGATACTGTATAACTAACTCATCATCATCTTGTAGATATTTGGGAGGGGGGGGGATAAGTTATAATAATGCTTAATAAAAGTCAAACAACCAAAACTATTTTCAAAACAGTTGGTGTGGTCCAAATATGCAGCTTCTTGCTGGGGAAACATCCATATTTCCTACTTGGTCAATGTGAAATATTTCCTATTTCTCTTATTGCGCCGTTTGCTCACTTACTGTAACTCACTCTATAGGGGAAGAACCCATGAACAATCTCCATATGCATGTAGAGGATCGTTATGCATCACCCAACATACTATTATGGGAATCAAATGGAAACAATTAATCTAGTTGTAATGGCACAAAAAATTAAATTATGTAATGGGGCAATCTTGCCCCACCATTGGGGCAAAATGAGGCATCTGACCTTTACAGAACATTTTATCTAAAGGACAAATTAATCTTAATAATTTTATTTTTGCAAAATCTAACCAAATTGGTAACGTTATGCATTTGGTCCCCACAATGTAGAATAAACAAGTACTCACACACACACACACACACACACACAGGTTTGTTTTTGTGAAAAGTGGGGACTCTCCATAGGCGTAATGGTTTTTCTACTGTACAGACCGTATATTCTATTGCCCTACACCAACTCTACCCCTAAACCTACCCCTCACAGGAGACTTTCTGCTATTTCAGATTTTCAATACACTCCATTCTGTGTGATTTATAAGCGTTTTGAAAAGTGGGGACATGGGGTAATGTCCTGAAAAGTCACCTTCTCCTTGTAATACCTGTTATACCTTTGTCATTATACACATTTATGTCCTCATTTGTCGCAAAAACGCGCGCACACACACACACACACACACACACACACACACACACTCTCTCTCACACACACACACACACACACCGCACACAATACATTTCTCTCAGACTATTTCATCCTGACTTGGAGGTAAGCCAAAGCTAATGCCTCCAATTCACTCTCACATTCTATTCTATTTTATTTTATTCTAAATACTCTTATGATAATAATATAATATAATAATATTATTTTAATAATAAAATAATAAAATAATATATTTTAGTCCCTTTCGCCTGACGTAATGAACAGAAAGTTTGCATGACGCACTTCCGCAAACTTTAACCGGAAGTTGGTTTGTTGTTGTGTTGTGGGGGGTTGAGCCCCGGCGGCTCGAGCTTATTTAGGATGCTTCGCTGGCTTTCTGCGTGTTTATATCTCTCGGGAGCAGCGGGGGGAATGGCGTAGGACAGACAGGGTGGTTCTCTTCATTATTTCAGGGTTTGGGCAGGCATGGACCCGCGGGTGTCCGAGCTCTTCGGGGCCGCTGCTGCAGCACAAAAGTCCGGCGGCAGAAAAAACGCCAAAAATGGAAGCAACAAGTTCAAAAGCCGCTCAGCCCGATATCCAAAAGCCAGCAATAACCCGCCTTATCTACCTCCAGAGGTGAGTCTGCTCTGTTGAGCTGTTTTACACGCTCCTCCCGCTGTACTGCGTTTATGCTGTACTTCTGGTTCCGTCTAACGAGGTTATTATATGTTTTGTGTGTTTCGGGGTTTGTGATAATAGCACACTTAGATGAAGCTACTGTATAACGTGCTAATAATGAGACCGATGAAACATGATAACAGGAACTTATCAAATTAGGCTCTCTAGCGACTCAAAAATAGCTGAGCCCATTGCTACCCATCATAAACATCACAATAAACATGAAATGCAGCATAACACACTTTGATGGCATAAGAAGATGAAGAATGTAACGAAAGAAATGTAACACCTGGAAATGCACCTTTTCCTGAACATAGTCATATTATTTACTTATGCAATGTATTTTACAGTAGAACTAAATGTTTTTTTATATGTACTATAATTTAATCAATATAATAGTATTTTTACATTGTTGTGGCAAGTACATGTATTCCACATAACCTGTCCTTTAAAGGGGTCATATGATGCGATTT
>NW_015505414.1:1189650-1191084 GCF_001515645.1 Sinocyclocheilus grahami | reverse complement strand
AAATAATGATCTTTAAAATAGCATCATATGACCCCTTTAATTTAAGCTTATAAAACTGCTTGTATGTGTGATAATTACATGAGTTGAGTTATTATAGCTTGTCACACTGCAGAACGTTTGAGAGAAATTCATGGCTTTCACTTTTTTGTTTGGCTGGTAATAAAGGAGAGCTTCTGTAGAAAGAAAAAGCGAGACGTGGACATCAATAAAGATGAGAGAGAAGGAGTGTAATGAGAGGTTGGGCCGTTTCTATGACATCCAGTCTGTTGAATCATTATTGTGTCCGTATTGTTTCATTGTGTCACATTGACATGTTTGTGAATATCAGAGAGAAAGGCGGGAAGAGGTGATGAATGCTGATTCAGTGTTGAAGTCAGTCATTAGCTGGACTTGTTGAACCAGATTGTTTCTACTTTAGTAAAAGCAAATGAATTATGCCTAGGGCTGTGACGCATGTTCAACACTACCTTGTTCGTTTTGTCTGTGCTTAAATAGTTTTGAAGTTAGCAACTGATCCGACCTACAGTTAAAGTGTGAGGGAAATGGATCTCAAATTAAGGTAGTAAGACATGTACAGTAAGAGATAATTCTGAATGAGCCAACATATCTGTTGGACTTTCTGCGCGGCTCTTTCTCTTCTGTCTTTGTGCTTTTGAATCCTGAACTGTGAGACGTTTGAGCTCGGTTCAAGCATTAACTCTGTCCTATCTTGTGTTTCAGGCTGAAGAGGGAAACATCGAGTACAAGGTAAACTCTCCGCAAGCGAACATCTGCAGACGTATTTACCAGATATGCACCGAACACAACAGAGCGTGATTTGCGCATGAATGTTTGTTGAAAGAATACACCTGGTCGATAATATTTTGTATTGCATTTTACGCATGCATAGGTTACCCACAATGCATTGTAAGTAGCGAGCAGGCCGCAGTCCGAGTAAATGTATGCCGCAGTAGATTAGCACAGCTTTTTATACACGTCAGCTGCTGTGTTTAGCTGCCTGCAAACAAAACACTCCCTTCATTACTGCATTACGTTTGTTCTGCTGATGCCCGAATCGCAACCAAGCACTCCCATTTCTACCTTCAGCCAGACAGTGTTGTTGTTATCTTTAGCGTGGTCCGTGTTGTGTTTTAGCTGAAGCTGGTGAACCCCACGCAGTACCGCTTCGAGCACCTGGCCACGCAGATGAAGTGGCGCTTACAGGAGGGCCGCGGCGAGGCGGTGTATCAGATCGGGGTGGAGGACAATGGGCTGCTGGTGGGCCTGACGGAGGAGGACATGAAGGCCTCTCTCAAAACACTGCGCAGGATGGCTGAGAAGTACGAACACACATTCTGCATACTAATACTAACCTGACAAACTCATCTTGTCTCATAAATGTGTCAAATCCGAGCTCTAAATATTTGGGTGAATCTCACAAAGCGTGTCAGGAGC